>NC_090021.1:141539702-141840669 GCF_037176765.1 Anolis sagrei | reverse complement strand
GATTTACATTATTTTGAATCATCTAATCCCATTTCTATGTAGAGATTGCTTTAGCGGCATGCATGCCCTCCCTGAACAGCCTATTATCTCACTCTATCTTCTCTCCACATGGAGCAGAAATGTGGCATCCAGATGCTTTGGTAGCCTGCCAAATTGCAGACATATGATGATGTTCCCCAGTGGCTTGCAAAACGAGTGTGAGGTTGAGGCTGAAACAGAGAGTGGATGAGCAGGCTATCTGAGAAATGCCAACAAGCAACCTGAGTGGCCAACAAAGCATTCCAGGTGGCAACAGCACAAAGAAATTCTATCCTCTACTGAAGCAGAAGGGCAGGAGATGTAGCTATTAGTCTCTTTAAAGGGTACATATCAATGCACCTGGACTTCTGAGCTTCTCAGCATTTGGTTTGCTAACACTTTGCATATTCCCTTTTCCTCTGTGGATCTAGAGCATTGTAGCAACCTTATGCATGCTATCTGGCACCAACCTAAGCATTAGGCAGCATGAAGTGGCTGCTTCAGTCTGCTAAGGGAAGAAGATAGTGGCACTTATAGAGCAAGCTTTGTGTGCTATTCAGTCTGCTCTGTGCTCCTTCTACTTCCTCCAGCTCCAACAGAGACCATGGTCCAATGGGCAGTGTTGAAGCAATGATCATCTTGTAGTGTGGGCAGTATGTGTAGAATGGGAGGCTTTCATTTTTTCCTTTAGTTTTTGAAGTAAAACAGCTTACATTTGCCCACATATTTTCTTCCTCAATAAATATGTAGAGGAATTCTTTCCCCGGTGGACTATTTCTGACTACCTACAACTGAACACAAAACGTTTCTTTCCAAGGCACATTCACCTCTCTATCTGCCTGATCCCTCCCTATTTTCCCAACTATCATGCACAAATATATTTTTTCTACATGATCACTGATTAGCAAGTTGTCTAAGATAGTCATAAACTGAGGCTGTCATCCTTTGGATCTATCACTTCAGAAATATCACAAAAGGCTGTGCACTGTATTTTGATAATTGCCTAGCATCTGGGGAATTTGATCATGAATGAGCACCTGCTTCAGGAACTTACTCATTAACTCTTTGGTGAGAGCTTTGCTTGTAGTTGTCATTGTAGGCTCAAACATTCTGCTGTTTCATTCTTTCTCCCCTGTAGGTGATATGAGATGGCAGGACAAGGGAATGGTGTTGGGGCAGATGAGGACAGGAGGCCCCCTTTGGCTGGTGATCCAAGAGTAGTGGCCCTCCTATATCTTATTACACTTTGCCTTTCTTTGTAGCAAGGTCTCACTTGCATGGAGACTGATGTGACAGACTCTATCTGCACACACCGGCAATGATGATGATGATGAGGATGATGATGATGATGAGGATGATGATGAGGATGAGGATGAGGATGATGATTGTTGTTGTTGTTGTTGTTATTTGGATTTATCCCTTTTTATTTATACCCCTCGATGGACTGTCACCTTGTCATGGTGAGGGGCTTTTGTGTTCCAATGAACCTGCGGGCACAACGACTGGAGTCATGCACTCGCAGGAGTGACCGTGGAGGAGGTTCCAGACCAAGCACAGTTTGAAAACCCAAAGACCTCAACAGTGGAGCAGGCGAAGGATAACATGGTACATGTTGCAATGGCTGTGAAAGTGTAAGAAGTTTGCAACAGAGTGAGAAGCCATGGTCGTTGAGTTAACTATGCCACAGTGGAACCTCACTCTGTGAAGACTGTGTGTTGATCAGTGTGTTGATCAGTCTCCCAAAGCAGTTGCTCTACTCCGAACTCAAGAACAGAAAATGGAATGGAAAAGAGATTTAAAGATGGGCTCAAAGACAACCTTAAAAACTCTGGCATAGACACCGAGAAGCCCTAGCCCTTGAGTGTGTCCTGTGACTACTGCCATATGCTTGATGCAGTTTCAGGAAGCATCATCCTCCAAAGGAAAATAAGGTGCTTTAAAAAACCCTCTTATATCATGAGATGTGTACACTCCATGGGAAGAGGTTCATGAAATACCCTCACTTGCATGACCTCTCAGACATACCTGGAGCCTCTCAAGTAGAGAGAAAGGAATTTGTTTTACACTCAACAAGTCTTCATCCAAGTAAAAGGACTGCAGCACAAATCCCAGTGTCTCCAGGATACTGGTCTTGACAAGCTCTGCAAAGTAGCTGCACGAGGAGGAGCCTGGTTTCTTGGCAAGACTTTGTCACTAGGGATCTCATCACATGGAGGTCCAGAAGCTGGAGGACCATGCAGGAAACTGTGGGGCAGCACCCAACTTTGTCCCCTTGCCATTATAGGTGGTGGGCTGCCATCTGACCATGTTTTAGTGCTGTCCCCAGTTTCTTCAGTAAGAAGACTCAACTCTTCAGAGCTCGCTCTTAGTGTACTATTGGCACGGAGTCCTGCCGGAAGTACCCCTGCATCATTTGATGGGCTCCAGCAGACTCCATCCCGGCAGTGTGCTGGCAGTGTGCTAAGATGGAGGAAAACATCCATCTGATAAGGTGCTAAGAGCAGGATTTGTCCTCAGCCCCCTCCAAGTCTCAATCTCAGCCCTCAATGCCCTCAAAGGATCCTAATCATCAGGCAGCCCAGAAAAGGCTGATGCACTTCGTACTCATGCCTTTCCTTGAGACTCTTCACCCTCCCATTATTGAGTATACGGGTTAAAATGGCGATCAACTCTTCAGTCTTAAAATGAATTCAGGGGAGAGTCATAGATGTGAATGGTTTTAACAGTTTCAAAAGAGAGCTAGCTTAGCATAATGGCCAAGAAATTGGATTACCCAGAACACATTCCTAGGCTTGAATTTCATTTCCACTTTGAACTCACATACATTTACCGAGAAGATGCAATAATGCCTAACTTTTCATAAAGATTGCCTCAAAATAATATATACACTGCAAATTCAGAAGTTCCAAAGTATTGAACAATGATAATTTCCTTTGCTTCTCATGTCCACGTAGGGAGTGTCACTTCTGAAGCAGCCAGAACACCACTATTCACATATAATGGAAAATTGGTAGAATAGATTTGTAAAAGCACTAAAACCATTCTTGGAGGGGAGGGATAAGAGCAATACATTAAAAAAAATCAGCCTGATGAGAACTTCAAAAAACAACATGACTGGGGGGTGATGTTTTTGGAGGAGGAGGACATAGCTGGGCGATTACACAGTAAAGAAGCGAATTTACAAGGGGTTTAGTGAGACTTTCTCCCTGGTAAGGACATATAAGTTTGAAGTCTCAAAACAAGCACTTCACACTACTTCTGACAGCAAAAAAAAAATGGATTAGTCAATAAAAAATATTCCTGACTGTTCTCATATTCTATGTCAGAAAGATAGTAATTCATACATTTCAAAAAAAGACAATAGCCAATCTTTATAAAACTTGGTTTGAATTTAATTTATATAACATCTCTGAATGCTTCGTGTCTAAAACTAAATAAGATCTAAGATAGTGAAGTCCTAGTCATACCTAGTGAGTTTCTTAAGCAAGAGTATTTATCTCGTTTTACCAATTACACCAGGGCAAGAGGCAAAAGCTCTTATGAATTGCATTATGGTTTGAAGGTGTATGAAACAAACTACCATAATTTTAGTCTATATGAGAATGTCACTGTTGCTGCAGAAGAACTGGTTATGCCATTTCTGTTTTGGGGGGGGGGGGGGGACATGAAAAAAATGAAAGCCCACTATTATGTTTCAGTATGCAATAAAAAGCAATAAAAACATATAGTGATTTTAAAAAGGAATTCATTGAATTACAATACATAAATGAAACCAGTAGAGTTAATGTAAAATGTGATGAGAGACTCATTAATCTGGGATAATAATATTTTACAAACCAAAAACCATTATACACCAATGTGATGTGAGACTTGTTATAACCAGAGTGAGAAGGAAATTCAACATATTATGAGGTGCAATAGAAACTAATATAATTGTGAATTATGATGTGTGGAGAGGGACACTTCATAACCAAGAAAATTGATATGCAATCAAACTTTCTATTGAAAGATGGAAAGATACATGTAGAATTAACAAACATGCACAGCCAACCTTGAAAGTAACGATTGCACAACGATTGCAGAAGATACCACAACATCCAGCACAGCACATTAGGAAATAGATATCATGAAAGCTGATCAAAAACTGATCTGTTACCTGGATCAAAATGATACTTGATTTTATGATAAAGAAGCTCTAGAAATGACAAGGACACATATCAATTAACTATTAAAAAGAATACATAAACCATCACATTAAAACTGCACTTATTTGGAGATATGCAGTTTCATGCCACTTGATGCAGGTTACTACAGAATTACTTGTCTCTGTTGGGTTATGGTTGCACCCCAGAGGCACATCTCTTGCAACAACTTGCAAGTTAACACTCCATAGCTCTGCCAGTTTAACTGCATATTTCATTTTTAAAGACCCGGGTTCTCCTAAAGTCATTTAATAAAAAAACAATAAAACGTATTGCAGTAGTTAAATGAAACCCCATAATCAAATCCAATGAATATGCTTATAAGCCCACGTCTCACTATGTATTTCTCAAACAATTTGCTTTTACTAATTAACTGAATGAAGGAAACATGGAATTGAAGTGTCCAGTCCACAAGAACATTGGATGTGCAACAGTAATATCATATGGAAGTAAACAAAGCAAGTTGTCACCAAATCTGTTCCAAGTGTGCATGCTGCAGATATATTCACCCAAAGCTGGAAAACCACTTTGAAGTACACTTGCTAATTTGGATTGGAGCAATGAAAAGACCAACGTGCCAACAAGTTATAATATGTTAAAGAATGTGATCCCATCCAAAATAATCATTTCTATGGTAAATTAGGCCACTGTGAGTTCCACACTCTCAACACCATTTTATATGAACTGAAGTAGTGTCTGTGAAATCTGCACAGCAAAAGATGGAAAAATTACTTCTTGTTCTATAGTTCCTAGAATTTTTGAGCCAGCCTAGCCCAATGGCTACACCATTGGGGCCTAATTTACACTGGCTGCTTAATCTGGGCCACTCCAAAGCAAAAAAGCTCCAAGCTGACTCTGAAGGCTGCCATAAACTCTGTCCCCAAGCTATGATTGCAGTAATGCAGAGACCAGAAGGTCCAGCCAGGCGAGAACACTTTGGCCTCATTGGACCATGATCTTTCCATTTGTGTTGCCATTGCCATTGTCTGAGCATACAGCTTCTGGTCACTGTGGGCACCCCCGATGATATCAGCAGTAATACCCATTTGAATAGACAGAAGGAATGGGGATTGTATCCCCTCCTTCTTCCTGGTCATGCAGGCACCACTGCTGATGTCAGCACAGGGTGCCATGAAGTCATGGAGTTCTCATGAAGATCTTCCACCATCTGGCTTTGGCAATGGCAGCAACATGGGCCTGATCCATCCCCTTTTCTTGAAGAGTTCAGGCCCATGTTGGCAGTGGACTAATATACATCAAACCAAGGACCTCTTCACACAGGCTGTTTCTTGGTGGCAGTAATAAGTTGTTTTGCCACTGAGCCTGACAGCTCCCATTGCATCCCAGCGAAGTACTTCCGGGGTGACTCCGTGACAAAACTGACCAAAAAAAAAAAAAAACCCCTGCCACCACCGCAAAATAGTTGGTAGCAAAAGACGGGAGGCATCCCATCTTTCCATAGGAATCCATGGGGACAGCTGGCTTCCTGATGCTTCTCCCCCATTTGATGAGGTAGGGGGAAACCCAGGGCAGTGCTGGGCATGGGACAACAGGTCCCAGGTCCCCACATTCCCTGAACGCATGCCACTGGGATCACTGAAATTTGCGGTGATACTCGGAGCTTCTGGTGGCTTGTGTGAAGAGGTTGCCAGTCCTATTGTCCTATGTCCATACTGTGCTGAAGCCACAGGTTGCTTCCGAGTTAAACTGGATTGACCTGATTTACCCTGGAATCAGAACTGGAAGTTCCAGACCATCCCAGGAGCCATTGCATAGTGAACATGGGCTATTAAGATTATATAGATAGCCTCGAAAGATTCTTAGAACTGTAAAAAAATAACTTTGCCAAGCTCTTCTGCATTCAATTGATTATTAATTCCAGGCAGTCATTCTGCTATTCTTCACTTCTGCTTGTTGTTTTTACACATATACATTAAAGTGTGGTTTGTAAAAATGCAAAAGAATAACTAAGGACCTTATCACACAGTCATATACCCCATCTCTGATGCTCTTTGCATACTGGTTCCTATAGGTCCTATCACATTCCACATGGTCTGTTTCACCCATAGGCAAAGGATCTGCCATACATGCCTTTTGTAAGTTGGAAAATATCAACTTCATGCATCCTTTTTTCAGAGGCGGCCCTAGGTAATTTTCAACAGTAAGCAAGCAGTATCCCCCCCCCCCCAACCAAACACTGATATATATTTTCTGTTCATCGTGGGAGTTCTGTGTGCCATATTTGGTTCAATTCCATCATTGGTGGAGTTCAGAATGCTCTCTGATTGTAGGTGAACTATACATCCCAGTAACTACAACTGGGCAAAATCAACTATACTGCAAATGCTTACTTTGCGTAATGGGTTGAGCCGCCCCTGCCTTTATTTCTCCATACATGTCAGAGGCGTGGTTTTTGATGTGTGATCATACACTCATCTGCAGCTCATCAGCTGTGCCAGTAGCATGTCCTTGGGGGCATGTTTTGTTTGGCAAATGGGCTTAACAACAAAAAACCCTCACCACAAAAGTATATAACAGAGAAGCTTATTTATCAGCAGTGTGACCTAAAACCAGTAGTCAGTGTAAGATGAAATAAAAACACACACAATTGTTATCTTCCTCTGGAGGCCTTTCTTGCAGAAAAATAATATGGTTACAAAAACAAACAAGGTTTCCATAACAAACAAAATTCTTTATACTTCCTTGTTATACCTTTGCTTCAGCTTCTTGCCTTCATGTTTGTTTTTACGTTTCTTTGTTGGAATGGAAATTACAAACTTGTGTAATTGTGCAAGATAATGTAGGGGAACATTGGGTGGATTGGGAGGAGTCATCCTTCTGTCATGTGATAAGTCAAAGGTACATTATTTTGTTAGATATGGGAAGGAGAGAAGCAGCATGTAATGGGAAGGGTAAGTATCCGGTTTCATGGGTTTAAAAAGGCATTTTCCTTAGCATGTGTGATAAGGTCCCAAAAATGCAAAGACAATGTATGGGAAAATGGGAGCGTTCCTTCCCAAAGTTATATTTAATTAAGCATTTACTAAAAAGGAAGGGAAATTAATCATATGCTTTTAGACCAGTCAATCCTAAATTTTCCTTCAAGTGTTTTAGACTTCAACTCCCGATGCCTTGGCTCCCTTGACCATGCAGGGATTCTGGGAGCCTGAAATCCAAAACACCTGGAAGCTTGGGAAACCATGTTTTACAACAATTTGTCAGAGCAAGGTTAAAAGCAGTACCTCAAAAACCTTCAGAAATAAAGTGTCCATCTTTCTCATCTTCATGACTGTACATTAGGGCTGGGCTTCCTGCCAACTGTAGAGGAGAGTCTACTGAACAAGCCAGTACCTGCTGCATACCAGTACTGTCATCTGTTGAGGAGTTACGAAGGTGACTTTTCATTCAACCCTCGTAGCATGAATACTGGCATCCATTCCTGTGCTTTTGTTCATACTTACGTAAGTTATTCATAGTTGAAACCCTTTTATACTTCCAAGGCAACGAGGATGTCAGGAGGGGAGAGGCTGACTGTCCACAAAAGATTACTACTACTACATCATCTCTAGTTTATTAAATACGGTTTTCCGTGGGCAAGCAGATGGCGACTACTGGATGGTGTATTTTCTGTATCAGAAAATACATCAATTCGTTTCGTAAATACATCAATTCGTTTCGTAAATGCTTCGTATTTCGTTATGTATTTGTTTCATTATTGGTTTGAGGTCATTTCGTTATTATTTCCGCATGTCTGGGGCAAGTTTTATAGTTGTTTTTTGTTTAATTAGTGAAAAAAAATTATAATATCACACCAACAGTCAACAACAGAGGGAGAGGGAAGCTTCAGAAGTTCCCCCTGACCCATTTGGAGGTTTTTTAGCGTATTGCGCGGTCGCGTCCACCATTAACTAATCGATTCGTTATTGTTTCGTTATTGTTTTGTAATTTTTTTACCATTTACGAAATTTTGTAAATATCGAACTTTTAAAAAAAATTGGAATTCTTTTAAATATCGAAACGCAAAAAACCCCAAAAAACGAATCGATTTTAGAAACACATTTTTCCGTTGTTACCCAGGCCTACTGTACATCATTATCTGTTTAATATATTTTTATGCCAGCAAGGATGATTGGGGTAGCCAGCTAACAATAATATACTTAATATTTAAAATAATATTTTAATTAAAGCATAAAATAGAAATAAGATCCTAAAACAGAGTTTTAAATATTACATAATTACATAATAATGTCCCGCAACAATCCAGAGTCTCTTTCTTTGGAAGTTTTTAAACAGAGACTGGATGGCCATCTGTCAGAAGTGCTTTGATTGTATCTTCCTGCATGGCAGGAGGTAGAACTAGATGGCTCTTGTGGTCTCTTCCAACTCTATGAGTCTAGCCAAGCAGCATCCAACCCCTTTAGCCATAGACCAGTTTACATGCCAAAGACCTTCCTGAGTACAAATAACTTTGCCTACAAGCAGAAGCCAGAGAGAAAGGAACTGAATGTAAGACTTCTTGACAAGGAATTCCAGAATCTATACAAGGCCACTAAGAAGGTCTTCTCTTAGCAATATGTTCTCAGTGTGCTTACTTTTGTGCTGGAGGAACCATAGACCTTACAACCTGACCAGACTCAGATGGAAGAATGTGGTTTTTCAACTAATCTGGTCACAATCCATATAGAGGGTTGTTGTTATTATTATTATTATTATTATTATTATTATTATTACCATCATCATCATCATCATTATCAGAATGAGGGTTCTGAATTGCAGTACCTCAGACTGAGTTGGACGTTGTTTTTATCTTAGCGAATGGTTTATATGTATTCTATTTTATTTGTATTTTTAACATATTGTCTATTTATGATGTTTTAAAAGGTTATTATTGTTAGCATTGAATTCTAGCTGTTAGCCGGTCTGAGTCCCTCTTCGGAGGCAGAGAAGATCGGGATACAAAAGTTTCAAATAAATAAATATCACCATAAATCACCATATACTCCTTGTAAATATAAGTATATGGTGATTCAGACTAGAGTGTGAACGCATTATTTGCCTACCATGAGATATAGTGAATCATATCTATTAAGCAATCAAATACAATTTTAGTACATTTTTTGTCGTGTCAGGAGTGATTGCAAGTCACTCCTGGTGTGAGAGAATTGGCTGTCTGCAAGGACGTTGCCCAGGGGACGCCTGGATGATTTTGATGTTTTTATTTATTTATTTATTTATTTATTTATTTATTTATTTATTTACAGTTTTTATATTCCGCCCTTCTCACCCCACAGGGGACTCAGGGCGGATTACAGTATACATATATATGGCAAACATTCAATGCCAGTTTGACAGACAATGAATACAGACAATACACAGAGGCTATTTAACTTTTTTTCTGGGCACCAGGGGAGCTGCTGCTTTCATCGTCCATCAGCGACACCGATGAAGTTCTTCCGCATTCCACATCCCGGAGTTTTCTTTATGGCCTCATAAATTAGTTAATTTAGCCTCCCACACAAGGTGGTGCCTTATTTTCCTACTTGACAGATGAAACTGTCTTTTGGGTGGCAAAGGTCGACAACAGGCTACATAATGGCTGGACACCCACTCCAGCCCGGGCTGGCTTCAAACTCATGACCTTTTGGTCAGAGTGATCTTAATGCAGCTGACACTCAGCCAGCTGCACCACAATCCCGGTGTATGTTTTTATCATCCTTGTGGGAGGCTTCTCTCATGTCCCTGCATGAGGAGCTGGAACTGATAGAGGGAGCTCATCCGCCTCTCCCCGGATTCGAACCTGTGACCTGTCGGTCTTCAGTCCTGCCAGCACAGGGGTTTAACCCACTGCGCCACCGGGGGCTCCTAGTACATTGAAGTACTAAATCAGTATCTTCTAGTCTGAAGCCTTAAAAGAAAATATTCTCTGAGAAGGAGATGATAAACCTCCCATCTAGTTGTCTTATGTAAGCTGCATACATTGAATGAACTGCAGAATGATGCAAACCACGTGTAATTCTTTGGGACATTTAGCCAGAGTTCTGTCACGGTCTGTGTACATTTGTATGTGTGTCTGTGCATTGGAGGTGGGGATATTGCAACCCAATCTAGGAACTAAAGTGTTGGTGCATACACTGTTACAGGCTTACAGCAAAAAGTTGGAAAGCAGCAGTACAGCTTGGAACAGTTATCCAATGAACAATGGCATTCCAAGGCCACACGTACCTGGGTTATAAGCCAGCAGCACACAGTTTTATAACTTATGCTAAGAATGGGACACTGTAGTAATCTACCCATTAATTTAAATCAATTAGGCAAATTAGCAGTTTCCATTTAGGTTTTTTGCTACATCAGGCATATTCCAGGGAAATCTGTTTTTTCTCATGGACCTTTCCTCCACTTCTCCTGTTTTTAATTATAGCTCAGTGCTCTTGCTAAATTCTAACAAGTTGCCTGCTTTTGGTTTTTGTGTGTAAAAATCAGGTGGTTTAAACTTTTTAAGTTTTCTCTTCCACGGGAAAATGATATATAGCTAGCTTGTTAAACCAGCTTGGTTGCTAGCTCCCCATTGGAATCACGCAGTGCTGTGTTTTAATAAGACCCTGCTCTGCTGGTATCTCTTCATGTGGGAGATCACGTCTGGAGTGAGCAAAGTATCACAGCTAATTGAGATCTCTCACCATTGGCATTTGGCTCGAGAAGAGTAGGAATGTCTGCAGACAGGACAAGCCCTGAGTAAGCTGTCATAACTGGCAGAGACTGCAAAAAGTACCGCAACTTCCCACCATCCACTACTTAATTAGTTAGTTATGCTTTATAGACTACCTTTCTGGAATGCAACACAACTCACAACAAAATCACAGTTAAATGGCTGTGGGTAAAAGCTACATAGAGATATGACTAAAAGATAAAAGATCTGTTTTGAGGTATATTTGACTGCTGATTCTAAAAATGGTGCAAGTTTTTCCCTATCAGCTTAGTCTTTGAGATACTGAACATACCATATACCCGACTTCATCTGTTTGCTCATAGAAAATCATGATAACCATATCTAAGAAACTGGAACTGATTCGCTCAATTCAATGCCATTTTTCCGAATCAACGCCACAAATAACCCCAGTAACAGGCCTAAAAACCAAGACACTAAGATTTTTTGTTGGGCTGTGTAATTAAACCAGCTATAATGTATGATAATCCCTGACCTGGTCTAGCCAGACAATTTTAAAACTAAAGAGAAAGCAATGTTTTTCCTGTTACAATATTCAAATACAGCAACGTTCACAGACTATCCAGTTTGAGAATCATACTGAATAAAAATTGCATTTGACTTTTGTTTTTGCAAAGACAACATTTCCTGTGCAAAATATACTATAGTTGGAAATGCACGCTGCTGGAAATTCACACGTTTTCCCACAGAATGCAACATGACTTACATAGGATTTAGCACTTTCTGTCCAGAAAATCTTTTTTCTGCACACAAAAATTATGTATATGTTCTATGCAGAGTTAAAAATAAACAACAGGTTTTTTTTGTCATACTATGTTTTTGTCAGTGTTTTTTAACACTCAAGAAACATATTTTTCAACCATGGAGTTGGGGGGCACACATTTTTTAACATTCCCTCTACTCCTATCTCAGAAGTAATATATTTTAAACTTACCTCTGAAATAAACTTGCTTTCCCACCCTGTCAATCTCATTATCATTTTCTCTGGATCTTAGTCCAACCTGTTGGCTTATCAGTTTAGGCTTCTGTGAATTCATGCAATACTGATCTGTTATTTATTGGAATTGTGCAGACATTATTGGTTCTAGATGTATTTGAAGTATCAGAAGGGTGTCAGCATTAGCCCAATTTTTTCCAAAGTAGTCGCATAATTAAATATGTTGCTTTTCAAGCCTCCTTCCCAACCCCAAAATAGCTTAATACTGATATGCATTGTTTTTGTTATGAGGCCTTGGTGGCACAGTGAGTTAAAATGCTGAGCTGATGAGCTTGTAGATTGAAAGGTTGGTGGTTTGAATCCAGGGAGTAGGGTGAGCTCCTGATGTTAGCTCCAGCTTCTGCCAACCTAGCAGTTCGAAAAAATGCAAATGTGAATAGATCAATAGATACCACTCCAGCGGAAAGGTGACAGCACTCCATGCAGTCATGTCGGACACATGACCTTGGAGGCATCTACAGACAACGCTGGCTCTTTGGCTTGGGAATGGAGATGAGCACCAACCCCCAGAGTCGGACGCGATTGGACTTAATGTCAAGGGAAAACCTTTACATTTTCCTAACTGTTATCATTAAAAACAAACATAGCTACATCTTAAATATTTCCTTCAGAATAGGATTGTTTCCTTCATAGCAACCTACTCAACCAACACCTGGCAGTACTCTTCATTGTAGTTAGATGCGAAATATTAAAGAATCATAGAATCATAGACTCAAAGAGTTGGAAGAGACCTCATGGGCCATCCAGTCCAACCCCATTCTGCCAAGAAGCAGGAATATTGCATTCAAATCACCCCTAACAGATGGCCATCCAGCCTCTCTTTAAAAGCCTCCAAAGAAGGAGCCTCCACCACACTCCGGGGCAGAGAGTTCCACTGCTGAACGGCTCTCACACTCAGGAAGTTCTTCCTCATGTTCAGATGGAAGAAGTTATGGCACTATCATTGTAAGGGAGGAGGAAGGTATCAGAATAATCCTCAATTTCTACAACCCTTGGCTTCACTTTCAATTGCCACTTCCTGCATTTCCAATCCCAATGGGCTACAACTGTACAGAAGTAAGCCTGGCTGAATTTAATATGACTCACTTTAACATAAATGTCTATATTAGTGCAGCCATAGGACTTTCCGCAGTCGGTGGTACACAGCCCTGTGCTATTGTCATTCTTGTGCCATCTCCATCACGATATAAATAATCCTACACAAACAAAAGAAAGGAGAAAGAAATGTTATACAAATTAACAAGTGATTTATCCACTTGTCATTATTCATAGCTATAAAATATTATAATGCTATAAATAAGTAAAAACATTTTTGCAGCTGTAGCAAATGTTTGATTTGTAGATGTAAACTTGGCTGGAACCACAAGGAACCTTGCAGGAGTGCCAAAAACACAGTGAAGTAATTAGCGTACACACACTCACGCACACACCCCTGATGTGGCACACTTACTAAAAACGTAGTCCATGTTTAATATGAACTGCACTGATACTGACCCGTAAAGACAACCATCCCTTGGTTGGCCTTCGGAAGAGGTAACATTACCCCTCTCCCCTTCCAAAACGTGTGGAAGAGTAAGGATGAAGTGTTACACAACTCAAATGATGTTCCACATTACAGATGTGTAAAACAGCTGGGTGTATGATGTCATTCAAAACACTTTGCCACCTCTGCTACTTGCTGTTATTAAAAACAGACATTAATTTTCTTTACCTAATAACACTGTGTAAACCTGTTGTGTCAAATTCTCAAGTTCACCCTGTTCTTAATTAGCCACGACAACCAACAGCTGCTTCCCATAAACTTCCTTGGTCTGCTTTGAACTTTGTCATGTCACGAGGCAGATGTGTTTGACTTTTGGAAGGCACAGACTTTTTTATTTGCATAATAGAATCGTCTTCAAAAGCCGTCC
Source organism: Anolis sagrei (assembly GCF_037176765.1). NCBI lineage: Eukaryota > Metazoa > Chordata > Lepidosauria > Squamata > Anolidae > Anolis > Anolis sagrei. The sequence continues at coordinate 141,826,818 of NC_090021.1, read as the reverse complement.
CTACCCAGACTAAGTTCCAACTCTCTCCCTGTGGAGTAGACTCAAGGAATAACGGGGAAAGGGATGGAATGCATTTGAGCTAACATGTTCTCCAGATCAATTCCTTCGCTTACACACACACACAAACAAACACACACTACTCCAGATGCTTTTCCCATGTAAGTGTTATAACTAGCATCAAATCCATATGCATATCCAATTTTTAATGAATTATTTGTCTTGATGTGTTTTTCCCCCCAAAAAAACAATAGGAAAAAAGTTAACACCATCAATGCAGCACATAGAAAGTACTTGTTTTTTAATACTTCAAATATAGAATCATAGAATCATAGAGTTGGAAGAGACCTCGTGGACCATGCAGTCCAACCCCCTGCCAAGAAGCAGGAATATTGCATTCAAATCACCCCTGACATATGGCCATCCAGCCTCTGTTTAAAAGCTTCCAAAGAAGGAGCCTCCACCACACTCCGGGGCAGAGAGTTCCACTGCTGAACAGCTCTCACAGTCAGGAAGTTCTTCCTCATGTTCAGATGGAATCTCCTCTCTTGTAGTTTGAAGCCATTGTTCCGCGTCCTAGTCTCCAAGGAAGCAGAAAACAAGCTTGCTCCCTCCTCCCTGTGGCTTCCTCTCACATATTTATACATGGCTATCATATCCCCTCTCAGCCTTCTCTTCTTCAGGCTAAACATGCCCAGCTCCTTAAGCCACTCCTCATAGGGCTTGTTGTCCAGACCTTTGATCATTTTAGTCGCCCTCCTCTGGACACATTCCAGCTTGTCAATATCTCTCTTGAATTGTGGTGCCCAAAATTGGACACAATTGAAATATTTATTATTTATTTATTTATTTACAGTATTTATATTCCGACCTTTTCAACCCGCAGAGGACTCAGGGCAGATAACAATGTACACATACATGGCAAACATTCAATGCCATAGATACACAGCATATAGAGATAGACAGTCAGAGACTATTTAACATTCCAACTTTTTCTGGCCACCAGGGGAGCTGTCACACCAATGAAGTACTTCTTAATTCCCCGCATGCTTGCTGGAGATTTTAATGGCCTCGTAAATTAGTTAAATTAGCCTTAGTTTAAAGTTACGTAAAAGTGGTACCTAAATTTCCTACTTGACAATGCAACTTAAGATCTTCTGGAGAGGCCCTGTTCTCAGTCCCACCATCATCACAAGCATGGCTGGTGGGGATGAGATACAGGGACTTCTCAGTGGTGGCCCCTCGGCTATGGAATGCCCTTCCTATGGAGATTAGATCAGCTTCTTCGCTTTTAGCATTTTGGAAAAAACTCAAGACATGGCTATTTGAGCAGGCATTTGCAAATACTGAGTAACGGACATAAGAATGGAATCAACTACAAGATGGATTGGACATTGTTTCAATGAGTATTTATTGAATTATGTTTTATTACAGCTGTTATGATTTTATTGATGTTAAAGTTTTTATATTGTAACTGTGTTTTTGGTGGTATTGAGTTTTGCCTTATAAACCGCCTCGAGTCGCCGGAAGGCTGAGAGGGGTGGTATACAAATACTGTAAATAAATAATAAATAAACTGTCTTTTGGGCTGCATCATTCAGCATGAATGATGTGGGGGCTTCCCCAACTCACAGCAAGGTAACAGACAAGGTTCAGAGGTGTTGGATAGGTCACTCAGAATAGCACAGTAATCTTCTCCAATAAAGAGCTGACATGATTCTCTCTGCACAAACACACACACACCACTTACTTCATTATGCCATATCTATTCCCAGCACTTGGGTAAATCATCATGTGGTGTACATGCTTACTACAAATCGTTCTCTATATATTTCAAATTGTTAGGTTGCCAACTGTTAGGTTTCCCTACTCATTGTAAATTAGGATATAGATATCCTCTAATAATATATTCCAATGTGCTTTAAGATATCTTCAGAATTCCAGAACTTGGGAAACTTGTCTTTCAGACTATAACTCCCAGCATCCCTTAGCTAGCATGACCATGCTGGCTGTGGAGTTCTACGAGTTATAGTCCCCGAAATCTTTCCAAGCTCAGTCATACATCATGTAGTGATAACCATCTAATATTGAGTCATTCACGTCAGTTTCATAGTCAACTATGTTAATAGTTCCAACTCTTGCCAGTGCAGTTAAGAGAAACTCCTTATGAGTTGACAATGTTTTAGTATGAAAGAAGTTAAAACACACAGTCAATACAGAGAGAACTGTCTTAAAGGGAAGATTGTCTGGAGCACTTACCAAGCTAGAGCTAAAATGTGGTAACAAGAGGGCATCTTCAATATGCAGAGAATGAAGGCCTCTAAAATCTAAAGTTCTATTAGTATCCTCTCTTGATTTTAGAGGCCATCATTGGAGAAGTTCCAAAGAATGAAGATATTTGTGCCCAGGTAGCTCAAGGTTATTTCCATTACTTTTTTTCCTACCCAAAGGTAGCCCATGCAGTCTATGTACTTGTGGTAAAAAAAAAAAAGTACATGTCACTCTATATGTCAACAAAATACATACTTTTTCCCCCTACAGTGTGATTTTCTTGTAGGAAAAAAAGTAATATATGGCAAAGTCTTCAAAGGCTTCCCATGTTAGCATTTCTTCTGTTTAGAGAGTGCTGTGCATAACAACATACACAAAGTAATCCTCTCTTAGTGAGACCATTGGTCATTTTTTTTCTTTCCCCTTGATTACTCAACAGAAATAACAAAGTATTGAAAATGGCATTTGAAAGCTAAAGCTTGGAAGACATCACTTCAAAAAAAAAGACATCTAAATATTATTGATCAACAACCACATAGAATCCTATGATATTCCTCACATGATAATTTTGGTAATTGGATTTGACCATATCCTGTAACAACAGGATAGATTGGTTCCCACTAGCTGGTGGACATCATTAAAGTCCTTGGCAGTATGATCCTGGCTGTCAGAGGAAAGAACTGACAGCACCGATTCTAGGCATTCCTTGATTAAGAAAACACTAAGAAATTTATAGGGTCACCATAAGTCAGTGGTTCTCAACCTGTGGGTCCCCAGGTGTTTTGGCCTACAATTCTCAGCAATCCCAGTCAGTTTACCAGCTGTTAGGATTTCTGGGAATTGAAGATGAAAACATCTGGTGATCCACAGATTAAGAACCACTGCCATAAGTCTATAGGTAACTTGAATGCACATATACCCCCTCTCCCAACACACACACAGAGACAGGCAAACAAGGCTATGCTAGAGCTTATTAATAAATGGCCCATGAATTGAACTAGGCTTACAACTCCTCTGCTAAATATCTTCTAGTGCAACACCCACTCAAATAAAAACAAAAATAGAGAATTGCTATTCTTGACATTTCCAGGAATTGTGATTCTCCTTTAAAGCAAGGTACGTACACTTACTTCAATGAACATTTGTTTCAGATGAAAACTTCCAATCGCTTCTGGCTTCAAAAAGATATTTTAAGATGGGATATGGTTACCAATGGAAGCACAACCAGTCCCTGGATCTGGTAAAATTGTGCATCACTGTCTACAAAGTCTGTCAGGGTTTCAAAAAAAGGGGTTTTAGAAAGGAGTCTTCCTCATCCCTACTTAGAAATGCCAAGAATAAAGTCTGGCACCTTTTATATACAAGTACTCTGACATCACTGTGAATTAGTTAGGATTGTATTACATAAGCCTTCTATTCCACTCCAATCACATTATGGCTGATAGTAAATGCATACCCACGTTGAATACCCCCCCCCCCCAATTAGCACAGTGTCACCGGTACACCAGTTGTAGCCTCATCATCATACTTCTGCACACCCTCATAACCCTGCCTTCTAACACTACTGATGTACCTTACATAATTACCACCATTGTTATTATCGAATCATAGATTCCTTGATTTGGAAGAGACCGCAGGAGCCAGTTCGCCCCGTAATGCAGAAAAATACAATCAAAGTACTCCCAACAGGTAGCCATTCAGCCGCTGCTTAAAAACCTCCAGATTATTAATAATTCAATTTCAATTTCAAAACAAAAATATAAAATATAAAATAATTTGGTAGAGGGAAAGGGTAAACAGGAAGAGAGCCCTATTTTCGGTCATCACTTTACTGCTAGCATGCCAACACAGGAGCAGAAAGGAGCCATCACAACAAGGAGAAAAATGGGATTTTTTTTCCTGACAATTAAGAATTTCCATCCCTATCTCACATGGAGAAAGCAAACCAAGTGAAAACAAGCCACAACTTCATTGGTTACAGGTGCAAATTGGCTTTGCATCAGCATGGATCCAGATTTATTCACTTACGGAACCAACTGCCATAAGGTCAACTACCTTTAGAGGAGCCCACTTAGTAGGCAAAATCTTATAGGATGAATATGAAAGTTATGGAAGTTATGGAAGTTATGGAGCGGACTAAAGCTACACATACCCACATACATGTGCTCTTTATGCCTCACTCCTATAAAAAGACCTTCTTACCATCCTGATAGCTACATCATCTCAATCTCTGAGTCCAGGAGCCCCCGGTGGCGCAGTGGGTTAAAACCCTGTGCTGGCAGGACTGAAGACCGACAGGCCACAGGTTCGAATCCAGGGAGAGCGCTGCTGAGCTCCCTCTATCAGCTCCAGCTCCTCATGCGGGGACGTGAGAGAAGCCTCCCACAAGGATGATAAAACATCAAAACATCCAGACGTCCCCTGGGCAACATTCTTGCAGACGGCCAATTATCTCACACCAGAAGTGACTTGCAGTTTCTCAAGTAGCTCCTGACACAACAAAAAATAAATAAATCTCTGAGTCCCATGCTAAAAAGATGCCAATGAAATATCAGAAAACAGGGCCGTAATATCAGAAAAATACAAAGGGCAAGAGAGTAGACATTAACCTCTGAGCAAAATGCCCAGGTACAGGCAAATAACCTTGCCCACAACTGGTTAAGAAGCGGAAAAACCAGCCGGAGCCATGGGACTCCGACGAAACCAGCAACTTCATCCCGGTGCCACAATCTGCAACAGGAATCCCTTGGTAAATCACAAAGAACAATTTCGAACCCGCTTATTAAGAAATTCTTACTAAGCTCAAGGGTACTAGATCTGAGTAGAAATTATGCTGTTACCTTCCAGATATTGTTGACTACAATTCCCAGCTTTTATTTTATTTATTTCTTCATATTTATTTCTTAATTTTATTTCATGTTTATTTCTTGATTGCTGCTTGTTTGTTTTAGGCATTGAATGTTTGCCATTTTTGTTATTTTTGGGAAATTGCCCTAGGCCTTCTTGGGGAGAGAGGGTGGTTTATAAATAAAGTTATTATTATTATTATTATTATTATTATTATTATTATTATTATTCTGACACCAAAGCACAGCATGTCACAGCAAACGAGATCTATATGCTGGATTTCATATCAAAAAATCACAAGTCAAGCACTTCCCAAGCGTCTAGGACTGGTGTGATGTATTTTTGAATGATGCACGCAGGTCCAAATAAGGTGGCCTTCTGCAGTTGACAGATTGTGATTTTGTCGATGTTTATTGTTTCCAAATGCCTCCTGAGATGATGATGATGATGATGATGATGATGATGATGATTATTCTCATCATGAACTTTTCCACTGATGATGGGGGGGGGGGCAAAATTCCCAACTCTATCCTAGAATACAGTCTGAAAACTACTGTTATAGGGCAAAAGAAGGAGGGGGCACTTTCTCTTTTCTCAGATCACAAACCAAAAACCTGAGGGAAATGTATGAGATCATCCTCTTTTTTTGGCTCTCAGCCAGATGCTGGAATGAAAAGTTATAACTGTGGAGGATCTATCACGAGTCCCAGGATCAGATTGCTTGTTTTATTTGTCTAAGGGAGCTATCAGTCAGAATGTGTTTGCAATACACATTTGGCACTTGTTTCAGGGATTTTTCTTTGTTGTTTTCCCCCCTTTGTGGCCAAAATTTATAACTAGGGGTTATCAAGGTCAGATCTCAGTAAGGAGAGACTCATATCAATTAAATATAATTTACTTAGTTTTGGACTGTGTGGTATGTCTTAATAACAAATTTGCCTGAATATTTTCTTTAAACTTTGCACTGGCATTCCAGATGCATGTTATTCATAAGCAGCCACGGTGAAAAGGCTCCTCAATCTGCCCCAGCTGAGCCTCTGAGGAATGGCGGCAAGTTGTGGGGCATAACAGGAACAAGACTAGCTTTGAAAGACTTTGAACCTCTACCATTCCAAGTCTCAGCCACAAGGTCCCAAGCCCAATTCTTAGTCAGTTTGGAAGAAAGACCATAATACGGAGCTGTGGAATGCATTCATTTCATTAGGTGATCCCTCGTAGTCCAAGGATGATGGTCCTCCAAGTTTGGTGTTCTGGTGGTGGGTCCATAGGCAACTGTGGAGCCCTATTCTTGATCTGCATCTTCTCCCAAAGTGAGGGCATCAGTTCCCAGGTGGAAGGCGGTCCTGGTCGGAGTTGGCTTGACGCACCTTCCTCTTGGCACGTTTCTCTCTTTCGTCCTCCATTCATGCCTCTTCAAATTCTACAGCACTGCTGGTCACAGGGCTTCCTAGTTCTCAGTGTCTATGCCAGAGTTTTTAAGGTTGGCTTTGAGCCCATCTTTAAATCTCTTTTCCTGCCCATCGACATTCTGTTTTCTGTTCTTGAGTTCAGAATAGAGCAACTGCTTTGGGAGATGGTGGTCGGGTATCCAGACAACATGGCCAGTCCAGTGGAGTTGATGGCGGAGGACCATCGCTTCAGTGCTGATGGTTGTTGCTTCTTCCAGCATGCTGACATTTGTCCACAAGAGATTTGCAGGGTTTTCCGGAGGCAGCGCTGATGGAATCGTTCCAGGAATTGCATGTGATGTCTGTAGATAGTCCACATCTCAGAGACGTATAACAGGGTTGAGAGGACAATAGCTTTATAAACAAGCACCTTGGTATCCCTACGTATGTCCCAGTCCTCAAACACTCTCTGCTTCATTCAGAAAAATGCTGCACTCGCAGAGTTCAGGCGGTGTTGAATTTCAGTGTCAATGTTGACTTTGGTGGAGAGGTGGCTGCCAAGATAGCGGAAATGGTCAACGTTTTCTAATGTTACACCATTAAGCTGTATTTCTGGCAATGGAGAGGGATTAGCTGGTGACTGCTGGAAGAGCACTTTGGTTTTCCCGATGTTTAATGACAGGCCGAGCTTCTCGTATGCTTCTGCAAAGGTGTTTAGAGTGGCTTGTAGGTCTTCTGAATGCGCACAGATGACATTGTCATCAGCATACTGGAGTTTCTATAATAGCTGTTGTTCTAACCTTGCTCACTGGGAAAGAGCAGTACAATGGAACATAAGTGTTCATTCTTTAACAGAGTAATAAAATAGTTTTTAAAAAAATCATTTTATAAATAAATAATGTTTTGCCTCTGTGGCCGATGAGTATTGATCCCCAATCTCTACCCCCGAGGGAGCGAGGGAGAAGGAGTAAGAAGAGGCCCCTCTGCCTCCAGCTCCCTTGCTCAGGCTGGTGCATGGCTTTCCTCTCCAGGACAACCGTGAGGAGCCGAGGCTGCCTCCAGGCAGCCTAGAAGCCGTTGCTGGCACAGGCTCTGCCATGTGGAGCTCTCCTGTGTGTGTGTGTGCACACACACACACACCATGCATGCCCAGTAGCATCTTTTTTAGGATTTGTAAGTTCTTTTTTGTTTTTCATTATTGTTGGTCACACCTTGCATTGTGAGACATTTTGTTGCCAAATTTGGTGTGTTTTGGCCCTTTGTTTTTTTGTTTTTGTTTTTAAGGTACTCACGACGACAAGACCATTTATATATAGATAGATTAGGAGCAAGGTGGCAATGGAAAAAATGTCTGGACTACAAAACTTGTCCTATGGGACACCTGTTAACTGTTAGTGGAGAGATGACACTTGCCAAGAGATATATTGGCCCAGTCTCCCAATCTACTGCGAAGTGGAATAAATAAATTTGAAAACTTGTCCAGTTGGTGTACATAAAAGATAAAACTGCTAAACATATATATTGCTGCCTTCCTCAGGCTGAAGCTTGAGGAAAAGGGAGGAAGCATTATTACTACACATTATTACTATGAACTATATCCCTTCCAGAACCTTTCCACTGTTCACTATGTGCCTCCCTTCTACATTGAAGGAGGGAAATATATTATTAGTTTACATTATTTTTATTATTTTATATCATTATATCATTATATTATTTTATTATTATTTTATATCATTTTATTATTTTACTAGCTGTCCCCTGCCACGCGTTGCTGTGGCCCACTCTGGTGGTTCTGTGTGGGAGGTTTGGCCCAATTCTATCATTGGTGGGGTTCAGAATTCTCTGTGATTGTAGGCAAACTATAAATCCCAGCAACTACAACTCCCAAATGTCAAGATTCTATTTTCCCCAAACTCCACCAGTGTTCACATTTGGGCATATTGAGTATTCGTGCCAAGTTTGGTCCAGATCCATCATTGTTTGAGTACACAGTGTTCTCTGGATGTAGGTGTACTACAACTCCAAAACCAAAGGACACTGCCCACCAAACCCTTCCAGTATTTTCTGTTGATAATGGGAGAACTGAGTGCCAAGTTTGGTTCAATTCCATCGTTGATGAGGTTCAGAATGCTCTTTGATTGTAGGTGAACTATAAATCCCAGCAACTACAACTCCCAAAAGACGAAATCTTTTTTTTTTTTGAGTGAAGGACATACATTGGGGTGTTAGATGTCTTGTGTCCAAATTTGGTGGCAATCCATCCAGTGGTTTTTGAGTTCTGTTAATCCCACAAACGAACATTACATTTTTATTTATATAGATATTATTTTATTATTTTTATATCATTTTTATTATGGTGTTGCAAAATGGTGTCCCTTGTATAAAATAGCAAAATCAAGATTTGCTTTTTGAACTTTAAAAAAAATATTTTTCAAGCTGTTGAGGGTAGAATCCATGGCTACAGAACCTGCAAGTATGGAGGGTGACTATAGTTAAATTTCTCTGTCTTGTTTGTTCGGCTCTCATAATACTTGTCCAAAAGGCCAGTGTGGGTGTGTTTGGTGCTCATACAGATCTAGAACATGGGAAAGTAGTTTGAAGTAACATTTCACTTGCATCAGGGATAGCTAACGCTCACAAGGCTGGGAGAAACAGCAACAGTCTGTCAAGATTTAGGGAAGTCTCTGCAATTCCATTGAGACTCCCCCCACCCCCATCTCCTTGTGACAGGGATGGACAGTCTTTCAAGTTACGCTTCAGGATGTGCCTGCAGAACATTTTGGCTGGCTGTCCATGCCAAATTTAGTTATTTATTTATTTACAGTATTTGTATACTGCTTTTCTCACCCCGAGGGGGACTCAAAGTGGTTCCTAGGACATTAAGATCGTCTGGGGAGGCCCTGCTCTCGATCCTGCTGGCTTCACAAGCACGCCTGGCGGGGACGAGAGACAGGGCCTTCTCAGTGGTGGCCCCTCGGCTGTGGAACACCCTTCCTGCAGATATTAGATCGACCCCCCTCCTTGCTGGCATTCCGGAGGAAAGTAAAGACCTGGCTGTTTGAACAGCATTCGACTAAGCAGTGTGATTGATTGACTGACTGATTGATTGATCGGAACACGGAATATATCGGATAACAAGTTTGGATTCTGATTTCATTGACGAGACCTGATGGATTTGTTATATTGATGTAGTGATGTGTTGATATTGATGTTTAATGATTTGTGATGCTATTGCTTTTAAATGCTTAATGATTTTGTATTGTGTATACCTAAATTGTTGTAAGCCACTCTGAGTCGCCTAAGGGCTGAGAAGAGCGGTATACAAATAAAGTAAATAAATAATAATAAAATAATACTATTAGAAGGGTTTGGATGGCATCTGTGGACCCTCTAACGCAGGGGTCCTCAAACTTTTTAAACAGAGGGCCAGGTCACAGTCCCTCAAACTGTTGGAGGGCCGGATTATAATTTGGAAAAAAAATGAATGAATTCCTATGAACACTGCACATATCTTATTGGTAGTGCAAAAAACACTTAAAAACAATACAATAATTAAAATGAAGAACAATTTTAACAAATATAAAACTTATTAGTATTTCAGTGGGAAGTGTGGGCCTGCTTTTGGCTGATGAGATTGGACTGTTGTTGTTGTTGTTGTTGTTGTGTGCTTTCAAGTAGTTTCAGACTAAGATTGACCCTAAGCAAGGGCCAGGTAAATGACCTTGGAGGGCCGTATCCGGCCCTCGGGCCTTAGTTTGAGGACCCCTGCTCTAAGGTGTGTTGGACTGTAATTCCCACCACCCTACACTGTGGTATATACTGGCTCGGAGTTTCATTTCAGCAGCATCTGGAGACTCACACATCCCTTGCCCTTGAGGAATAGTTGAAAATCATCCACACCGGTCTACATACTTGGCATGCTATGCCCTTGTAAAAAGTCATCTCTTGTTTAATCCCAGTTTTTCATGTTCACCTTTTCTAATCTCTCCCCCCCCCCCATAGAAGAATTTCAAATTCTTAGGAACAGCTGTTCAGCAACAACCAGCAGCCATAAACTAATTTGACAGAAAGGTCTCATTAACGTGGTTGAGTTTATGGCCACCCAGAAGTTCTTGGATTCAAGGTGCTTGGCTACAACTTGTACAAGTAATTTTGTTTAAGGCAAAGTTGTTTCTACAATGTAAACATACAACTCAGCCCTATCTTTACAACTTAGCCACAACCAAGCACCTTGATCATTGTAATAATGACCATATGTTGAAACAGCAAGGCCTGTTAACACTCTCATAATTGTAAATTTGTGCATTTCTGTGCAAAGTACTTGAGGAAAAAATGTCTGTAACACAGCATTATCTTCAGCCAATAGAGGAAAAAAACAATAAGGAAATCTCACATATATTAAGTGTGATAACTACAGACAATAGCACTTAGAGGTTGAGTATCCCTGACCTGGTAATTTGAAATCAAAAAAACCTGGATCCAACACTGTCTAGCTAAGTGGCTGGGATTCTGATACCTTTGCTTTCAGAAGCAGCTGAAATTTGGAATGACACCACTTCAACTTCCATGTTTCAATGCAATGGAACCATGGAGTTGTTGTTTTTACAAGACATTTAGCCTTCTTTGGTAAACTACAACTCCTATGAATTCATATCATTGAGCCATAACAGTTCAAATGATGTCAAACTGCATTTATTCTGCTGATGCACGGAAGAACTCTTTTCTTGTTTTTATTAATCTGTATTAATGCTGCTGAAGGTATCTTTCTTTCCTTTCCTCTCCTTTATTTCGCCTGCCTGCCGTTCTCCCAAAATATGATTCTAGGGGCAAGTTCTGTTATTGGCACTTTCAAGAGTGTTCTTTGTGTCCTTTCAAAGTAGTCTCCCCCCAGTCTGGAAAATTTTGGGGTGGACTTAAACCTACAGTACAACTACTGCCTGAGGATGATGGAAGACCAACATATCATGAAACGATCAGGTTAGAAAAAGGTTTCATAGCTCCAACCAACCATCCAAAGCATTCCATGGAATCGTAGAATCATAGAATTGGAAGGGACCACAAGGGCCATCCAGTCCAATCTACTGCTGTGCAGAAAAAACCATTTGACCCACTGAAGCAAAGGAGCTGCGGAAAGCAGAAGCAGTGCTGATTAAAAAGAGAGAAAGCTGGTAAGAGAGAGAGGAGATTGGAAATGGGGAAGCAGAAGGCAAACATCTCAACTGGAAACCACCCTGAGTCCCCTAGGGGAGATAGAGAGGCATATAAATAAAGTTGATGTTGTTGTTGTTGTTGTTATTCTTATTTGAAACACAACAAGATGAGTCCACAGCTGACACTCTACCGGCTGTTGTATTTGATCACACGTTGAACACTTCCCAAGTGTCTAGGACTGTGTCATGTATTGGTAAATAATGTGTGCAGATCCCAGTAAGGTGGCCTTCTGCAGCTGGCAGATGGCAATCTTGTCAGCGCCGATTGTGTTTAAGTGCAGGCCAAAGTCTTTAGGCATTGCACTCAGTGTTCCGATCACACCACCTTGACTGGCTTGTGCCACAGTCTTTGCAGTTGTTGTTGTACTGTCACACGCTGGGCCTGTGCATAAGACTATAGACAGGACATAAATTCCGTGTGCCCCAAAAGAAGTTCAGGTTTCAGTGATGGCTGGCTGAAGTTCCTCAGCAAAAGAGCTGTAAGGCTGTATGATCCTCAGCCAAGCTGTGGGCTGTATATCTCCCCGGCCAAGCCGTACAAGACGAAGCTTTCTACAGGAGCTCTTGGCATTATGTCCTGCACGAAAGGCTTCTCTGTGTTGACTGAACCCAAACTGGCTCCTATTCCCTCCAAAACCCAAAAAGGGGGCAGGACCAGGGAACCTAGCTATAATTGACAGGTGGCTTGCCCTATGATTGAAGCCAAAAGAAGCCACCTATCTGCAGAGCCCCTGATACCTAGGACTATAACAAACATTAAATGCAAAGCAAACAAAATTGAAGCTCCTGGTGCAGTTGTACCTGCACAGTTATTGTTGTTGTTGTTATCCAAGTAGTTAGAATTGTGTGCTGCTGGAAGAGTACTGGAAAATTGGTACTGTTCCTTTATCCTGGAAATTTGGTACTGTTCCATTATCCGGGCGGAGTCCACTAGAGAGAGAAGGATGGTCCGTTTTATGGCAGCGAGAGGGGTGGGGGGAAGTTGAAGGAAAAATCCTGAAAAAGGAGTCTTCTCTCCATTTTCACACTCTGGCAAGATGGATTCCCACAGGCAGCCACCAGAAGTAGCAGTGAATCATGAAATGGCCTCCATGTTACTCTGTTTTGCCAGTGTGCAAAAATTGAAAGAAAAGGGGGAGGGGACGGGAGGATTACATGGAATAAGGTCCAAAGTCTCAGTCCTGAGGGGGTAGAGGGTGTTGCAGGGTAAAAAGGAAGAAGACTCTGCTACGTTTAATTGCATCTCTAACACATTCACCTGTGACATCTTTTGCTTGGAAAGATTTTCACCGTGTAGTCCAAATCCCTCCTTACCAGAACATTTCATGGCCTGTATCCAAGGTCCTACACATTCCACACATTCCACTAGGGAAACTATGCTCAGGTCCAGTTCAAGACATTTTGCTGCTTGTGGGAAGGAAAAGGATGTTGCCCCTGCATGTACAAAATCCAAGTGAATTTTTCTTCAACACTGATGATACATAGCAGCCCTCCTAGAACCTGAAAAGGGATCTCTTGAGGAGAAGCAGGGCAAACGCATGATTCACAATCCCCTCCCCCCAACACACACTCACGCGCACACACTATAACTAAGATCCTACATAAATAAAGGTTGCTTACCTGTAACCGTATTTCTTCGAGTGTTATTCCGTGAAATTCGCACCTATGGGTTTTCCCCTGCGCCTGCGCAGCAATCCGGAAGTTCTAAAGATTTAATAGATTTTTAAATGATTATTTTAAATGATTATTTTGCGGACGCGGAAGCCCCGCCCATGTCCCCGCCCCCTTGGGCGCCCTTCGCCGCGGCGCGCGGCTCCTGGGTAGTTCCCCAGCGCTAAACAGCAGCTAGGCAACGGCATGACAGAGGGGAGGAAGGGCGGGTTGTGCGAATTTCACGGAATAACACTCGAAGAAATACGGTTACAGGTAAGCAACCTTTATTTTTTCTTCGTGTATTCCGTGAAATGCGCACCTATGGGTGAGATAGCAAGCTATTGACCTGGAGGTGGGTCATGCCACACAGGAAAAAAGAACTGCCCTGCCGAAAGCAGCGTCCTTCTTGGCTTGTATATCCAATTTGTAGTGAGAGGCAAACGTGGAAGGTGTAGACCACGTAGCTGCTCTACAGATCTGGTCCAGCGGCACCCCTCGCAAGAAGGCTTGGGAAGTAGAGACTGATCGAGTGGAGTGAGCCACCAGATGAGATGGTGGTTCTTTTCCCGCCAATTGGTAGGCTAGGCGAATCGTCGAAACGATCCAGGAAGCCAATCCCTGTGAGGACACAGGGTGGCCCAGAGTGTCTTTCCTGTACTTTAAAAAGAGTTTGGGAGACTTCCTGTAAGAGGACGTCCTATGTAAATAGAACGAGAGTGCTCTTTTAACATCAAGGGAGTGAAGGGTCACCTCCAACGGGGAGGTTGGGTTTGTAAAGAATGCTGGTAAAATAATGTCTTCCGACATGTGAAACTGGGAAACAACTTTGGGAAGAAACGTAACGTCGGTTCGAAGGACGACCTTGTCATCATGGAACCTAATGTAAGGTGGGTCTGAACGGAGAGCCGTGAGCTCACTGCTTCTTCTAGCGGATGTAATGGCCACTAGGAATGCAGTCTTCCAGGAAAGGTGAGAAATCTCATTGGAGGCCATGGGTTCAAAGGGAGGTTTTGACAACTGGGATAGTACTAACTCCAAGCTCCATTGGGGGGCGGGAGGGGAGGCAGGAGGGTGGACATTCTTGTATCCTTTTAGAAACAATTGAACCAAATGGTCTTGAAAAAGGGACGGCAAGCCAGCTTTTCTTCGGAAAGATGAAATGGCCGCTAGATAGCATTTGACAGATGAGAGGGAGGAACATTTGTTGGAGAGGTGTACCAAGAAATCTAGCACCACCGGGGTAGGTGCTGTAGTGGGGTTGTGTCCCGCCGATTTTGCGAAAGATGTAAAGAGGGACCATTTGTAGTTGTATGATTTGGTAGTGTTCGGTTTGTGAGCGGCAAGAATTATACGGGATACTGCCTCAGACAAGTTTATTGAGGTTTGATCCTCCACGCTGTAAGACGGAGGGATTGGAGGTCTGGGTGAAGTACCAGCCCGTTCTCCACCGTGAGGAGGTCCGGGGTGGGGTCGAATTTGAGGAATTGGCTGTTGGAGAGTAGGAGGAGTGGGGCAAACCAATGCTGGCGTGGCCACCACGGGGTGATTAGGATGCAGTCTGATTTGTCTTGGATTATCTTGGCTATGACTGGAGATAGGAGGGGGAGCGGGGGGAAGATGTATAGGAGGCCTGGTGTCCAGTGGAATAGGAAGGCGTCTCCGAGACAACCTGGGGATGCGCGAGGGTGGAGTCTTGCGCAGTAGAGAGGGCAATGAGTGTTCGAAGGGGAGGCAAAGAGGTCTATCCTGGGGGTGCCCCATTTGCGTGTGATGAGTTTGAATTGTGTTGGGTGGAGATGCCATTCGTGATTGTTTTTTGCTGTTCTGCTCAGGGAGTCCGCTAAAATGTTGTCCTGTCCCGGGAGGTGGATGGCTGTGAGAAGGACATTGTGTTGAATGCACCATTCCCAGATGCGTGTGACGATTGAGAGAAGTGTTTGTGACCTCGTTCCTCCCTGTTTGTTTATGTAGTATTTGACAGCTGTGTTGTCTGTCACTATCTGGACCACACGGTTGGATACAATTCGGACGAAGGCCCGAAGAGCTTTCTCCACCGCCATCATTTCGAGGGCGTTGATGTGGAATTTCTGGTCTTGTCGGGTCCAGTGCCCGCTGACCTGGAACCCCTTGAGGTGAGCTCCCCAACCCGAGTTGGAGGCGTCCGTCGTGAGGGACGCAGAGGGACGGGGTTGGTTGAATGGAATTCCCAAGAGAACATTGCGTGCTTTTGTCCACCATACAAGGGAGTGGAGGACAGATTGGGGTGGATGAAGGACCCGAGACTGTGAGTCGCGGAGAGGGTCGAAGGTTCTGATGAACCAGTTTTGAAGGGGCCGCATTCGGAGGCGTGCGAATGGGGTCACGTTTGTGGTGGAGGACATGTGACCCAGGATGGACTGGATAGTCCAAGCGGAGGCCTGCTGAGAGTGTTGGAGGGTAGTAATGGCCTGTTTGAGGTTGGAAAATCGGTCTTCCGGGAGGTACGCTTTCTGGCGTGTGGTGTCTAGGATAGCTCCGATGAATTGGATACGTTGCGTCGGTTGGAGATGGGATTTGTCCTGGTTGATAACCAGTCCGAGGACCTGTAAAAGAGATAAGGTGTAATGAATATCTTTACACAACTGAGGCCTTGAGGACGAGCAAAATAACCAATCATCAAGGTACGGAAAAACCGTAACGCCCTGTTGGCGGAGATGTGCGGCTACGACGGCCATGCACTTAGTGAATACTCTGGGTGCCGTGGACAAACCAAACGGGAGAGAATTGAAGGAAAAATGTTTGTCTTGAACTGCAAAGGTCAGAAACCTGCGATGTGATGGTCTGATTGAGATGTGGAAGTATGCGTCTCGTAGGTCTATCGTGGCTAGCCACGAGTTTTCAGGGATGAAAGGGAGAATGTTAGGTAGAGTGACCATGCGGAATTTGCGTGGTGTGATGAAGGTGTTGAGTCTACGGAGATCTAGAATGGGTCGAAGGCCACCATCTCTTTTATCTACTAAGAAGTATCGAGAGTAGAAGCAGGTGGCGGTTGTGTGAGAAGGGGTGACAGAGATAGCTCCTTTATGAAGGAGAGAGTTTATTTCCTCCCAAATGGCTTGAGAGGGTTGAGTGAAAAGAATAGTGCCAACCTGTGGATAGGTATTGAACTCTATTGCATAACCCCTGTTTACTATATCGAGAACCCAGGTGTCTGTGGTTATGGATTGCCATTGTGGAAGGAATTGATGAAGCCTGTTTAAGTATGTAAGTGGGGGGGTGGGAGGTGAGGTGATAGGTAAAGGTGTGTCAAAAACGGCGTTTATTGGTATTGGAAGGTCTGGTACCACGGTACTGACCTCTGGAGGGGAGTGAAGGACGTCTTGCAGCTGTAGCTGGGGCGTATGGTCTTTGTCTGCCCCTGTAAAAAGAAGTGTTATAAGGCCTGTTATAAAACTGGGGCCGGTAGTAGTAGGAGCCCCACCTTTGGCGTTGGTAGGTGTAGAGCTGTTGATCATACTTGTATACAGTTTGTTTCATTTTGTGAGAGTGCTCCAGTTGTGAATCTGTTTCAGGGTTAAAGAGACCCGCCTCATCCATAGGGAGGTTCTCAATGAGGGCACGTTGTGATTGAGAAAGAATTGCAGCTCTCAGCCAGGTGTGGCGTCTGAGAGCAACCGATCCCGCAATCAATTTGCCTGAGGTGTCAGCTGTATTTTTTGCTAGATCTTTCTGTAATTTGGCTAACAACAGTGCTTCTTGAGCAAAGGCCTTAGCCAGTGGTTGCTCAGCTGGTGGTAATAAGTCTAAATATGGAGATATTTTATTCCAAAGTAGGGTCTGGTAGACACTCATATAGACCCCATAGTGTGCCATGCGGGCAAAGAGGCATGCTGAGGAGTAAAATTTTTTAGCCATAGAGTCCAATTTTCTCCCTTCTTTATCGGAGGGAGATGACTGGTTAATTTGGATTGGCTTTGGTTGAGCATCAGTCACTACAGAGTTTGCTTTGGGCATTTTGGATAGCCATGAGGCTGAAGATAAGTCAATACGGTACAAATTTTCTGCCCTTTTTGGGGTTGCTGGAACCAGGGACGGGGCAACCCCTGTATTTTTAAGGATTTTCAAGAGATAAGGCAGTGTGGGCAACACAGTGGATGCAGGTGCCTGTTGTTCAGTAGAAGTAAAACATGGATCTGTGACTGTATCAGAAGGCTCTGGAGTGGTAAGGTTCAGGGTCCTTGCCAGCCTGATCATAAGGGCTGAGAATTTTTTAAAATCCTCTAGGTGCTGAGGTGATGGGTCAGAGTCTGTTACCGGGTCCTGGATAACAGGAGTATCCTCATTGGACTCCAGATCAATAGTATCAGTCTCTGGTTGAGGAGGCATGCGAGGGTCATGAGGAAGTGATTGAGGATCCACCTCGGGGTGAAGGTCTGGTGGTTGAGAGAGTGTAGCCGTAGGTGGTGCACGAGGAGGTTGTGGGTACCTGGGGTCAGGGTATTGATAGGCATGGGGCCCCCTAAAATGGTCAGGGGGGGGAGGGTAGTAGAAAGGGTATGGGAAGGGAGGTGGAGGGGGGGGATAGAGGTGGTAAGGGTACTCCTGGTACCCATAGGTTTGATAGTGTTCAGGAGGAAGAGATCGCACCTTCTTGGGTGGAGGGTGGGAGGGGGTCGAGGGTTGGTTTGCATGAGGGGATGGAGAGCGCTGGCGGCGTCTAGAGGGTTGCGCCGAGGTGCTTGGCTGTATGGGGGAAGGAGTTTCCCCTGGTACCGGTTGCGGGGAGTTTGGAGAGGGGGGGGAGAGGCCTGAGAAGGAGGCAAGGGAGGGGGAGAGAGAGAGAGATCGGGTGGCTGCTCCGGTTCCAGGTGGGGGGCTAGGAGCTCGAGTGGAGGGAGGTGGGAGGGATCCTCCATTTCCAGCATGTTTGGGAGCGGTTCCTGCAACTGCAGGGTGGAACCGGAGAGGTGAGGCACCGTTTCAAGGATAGGGGGACTCAAGGGCTGAACACCAGTGAGTTGCCGTCCCTTTTTCTGTTTACTAGGTTTCTCTTTCGTTTTTGCAGGCTTCGTGGCCTGTTTAGAAAGCTTTGCCTTTTTTCTCGGCTGCTCCTCAAGGGAAGCATTTGCCTGAGTAGAATCACGCCTATCCCCAACGCGTGGGGAGGGAGGCTGAACAACTTCTTGAATCGGGGAGGATTGGGAGGGGGCGGGGAGCATCTGGGGCGCTAGGGCCCGTTCATACAACAAAGCTTTTAATCTGGCATCTCTGCCTTTGCGAGCCCTGGTGGTGAAGCTCAAGCAAATTTCACATGTCTGGAGGTTGTGAGTTTCTCCAAGACAGAGAAGGCATTTGGAATGCCTATCGGCCTCAGGGAGGTTAACTCCGCAGGCCGAACAATTTTTAAAGTAAAGGGAAGACATCTTAGCCTGTTCAGGAGAAAGAATGGTCGTGCCGGTCCGCGTTCAGGAGAGGAGAAGGTAGGTAGTCGAGAAACAGTCCAAAAGTCAGGGAAATGTAAGTAAATCGAAGAGCGAAGTCCGGAGATGCTGCCTGTTTGGCGCGGAAAAAGGAACTACCCAGGAGCCGCGCGCCGCGGCGAAGGGCGCCCAAGGGGGCGGGGACATGGGCGGGGCTTCCGCGTCCGCAAAATAATCATTTAAAATAATCATTTAAAAATCTATTAAATCTTTAGAACTTCCGGATTGCTGCGCAGGCGCAGGGGAAAACCCATAGGTGCGCATTTCACGGAATACACGAAGAAAAAATGAAAGTAGCACCAAAGTTTCATGGAATGATACTATGGCTTGTTGAAGGCTTTCATGGCCAGAATCACTGGGTTGTTGTAGGTTTTTTTCAGGCTATATGGCCATGTTCTAGAGGCATTATTTCCTGACGTTTCACCTGCATCTATGGCAAGAGGTAGTGAGGCTTTCTCTCATCATAACTGTGATAACTGTGATCTCCTCTCTGCATGGCTATTCTGTGACTGGTGACAAAGTGTGTCTAGCTATATCAACATAGACAGATACAAAATTATGACGTCACCTGCCAAGATCCACTGGGGTCTCCAGATGTCATTCAATATCTCATTGTGGAGACATAGCTGCATGCTTTTCCCATTCCCTCTATGATCCACCAGCAACCGAATGGCTTTGGAGTAGAAGGTTGTTGCAGTGAAGCAATGTTCAGGTAGGGGGTCATGCTGGTATCAAGTTAGAAAGGTAATACCAACTTCTGCAGTGACTAGAATGGGATACACTTCATATTATCTGCAATACAAGGTAGCCATTTTACTTCACCTGATAGTAAGGCCAGCTGTGACCCTTCCATTCCACCTTGGCCTTCCCTACTCTTTTTCCCATGCTTCCTTTCAATCTGCCTCCTCTATCCCCAAAACTGGTGAAAATCCAAGCTATTAAACTTCTAAAACCAAACAAAATACTTATTTTCCCTTTCATTCACACCAGATTGTGGCATCTGCTGATTGTCATCATCTGGTTTTTATATATACCTTTTCTTTGGTCTTTGAGATTCCCTTTTTCTGTAACATTTCCAGTTTGGGCAAGGGTAAGGGGAGAGTTGTATGTTAAAAATAGATGAAATAATGGGAGGTATCAGGTTCCAAGACGCCTACTCACTCATAATAAAACATTTTGTAGTTGTTCCCAAGCATGATCCCTGCCTCTGGCCTTTTCTCTGTTGCACTTCATTAGTCCATATGTGGAGATCACACATTCCACTCTTTCTTAGACCATCTAACGGCTCAGTGTACCCTGCTAATCCACCCCAAACAAACAAGGATTTATAGTTAAGAAACTAAGCAGGTGGCTGTAAGACGGATCGGAAATGCTGAGCAGTCATAGCCATGTAAGTTATCCAACCCAAGACTTTTAGTGCAAGCAGACACCTTAGCACTTTACACTATGATGGGAAAACTTCCCATTTCACTTTCTCTGCATTCTGGTTTGTTGTTTTTTTTTAACCTTTTGTTCTTTGCATCCAAAACATGATCTTTGCAAATATTGGCAAATTATTCAGAAATAAACTGAATTGAAATGCTCCTTATTGGCATTTACCAGCTCCAGATGATAGCACTAAGTTGAGAAGAAAGGCCATATTGTACCTGCTTGTCATATAAGTGTTAAAAATGAGAGCAGAAATTCAACATTAACATGGAGTTATATGCTAAGAGATGCAAATTCCAATTTTAAAGAGTTAGGCATTCAAAGTAGGGATGGATAAAAGTTTTGGGGGAAAATATTGACCATGTGTGCCTTCGAGTTAGGTGCTGCAGGGCATCTGGACCCACCCATCCCCCAGAAAAGTACAGATGTTGGGGAAAGGTGTATGGACTTCAACACAGACCCAATAGGGTTTAAGAAACCCAACTGGGCATGGGTCAAAGCCCTGTGTGGAACGCCCTTGGTTTCTCCTACATTCCAGTGTTTTAGAACTCATAGCAGGCTCTTTTAGTCCCAAACATGAAGACATTGGCAAATTCTGATAAATTCCTATTTTAAAAATGAACTGAATAACACGCCCCATTTGTACTCTTCACTTGGTTGGGTTTTTAGAGCAAGAAACACTACTAGAAGAAAATGACCATTCCTTTTCTTTCTCATTCTTTACCCAAATCATTGTAGGTCAACTGGCTGGAATAGAAACTTCAGATGTGGATGACTCAGGCAGCCAGAGTAAATTCACTTAAGGCAAGTCTAGCTAGGACCATGATGGTGAACTTTTCAAAGACTGACTACTTTATCACACTAGAGAATGAATCCACTTTAAATTTGGTTGCTGCCTCCTGCACAATTCTGGGGTTTGTAGTTTAGGGAGGAGCCTTTAACAGCCGAACCAAACTACAAACCCCAGAATTCTGCAGGAGGCAGAAACTGGATTTTAAATGGATGTTTTTCTCTAGTGTGATGAGGTCCTGAGTGCCCTACCAGGGGACAAGTAAAGGGACAGGCAAGTGGGTGGCAAGCAAGAGAAGGGGTGAGTGAGTGGACGAGCAGGATAACGGGTGGATGAGCATGTGTACCAGGAGAGAGGACACTGTGTGCCCCTTCTGGCACGTGTGCCTTAGGTTTGCCACCACTGAGTTAGAACATCAGCTCAGTTCTGGAGAGAAAAATAGCTCTGAGATTTCAACAGAGTGAGTTTTCTGACTAGCAGTCTTCTAAATGATTGCTCCTACCCTTCAAACAGCTTTCTTGCTTGCAAATTAAACTACAGTATATTAAAAATTACATTTTATTTTTGAATAAAGTATTTAGAATATATGTGAGTTTTGCAGACACATTTAATTTTGTATTCCATTTAGCTTGCATTTGAAGTTTACATTTCCTTTTATACTTTCTGACACTGATTTGAGGCAGTGGCAGCTGGTGACACCCATATCAAAGGATGGTTAGTCCCCTTGCTTTTTGGGATAACTTTAAAGGAACTCTCCAATGTACAAAATCTAATTTAAGGTGGAGCTCAATGCTGTGGACATCTCCTTATAGGCCTAATTTTTTTAGTCCAAATTAGAATCGACCCACTCAATCAATGGGATTACTTATGTGTTTAGGAGGCCTATGGCACCCCCAGTGGCACAGCGAGCTGCTGAACTTGCTGATCAAAAGGTCACAAGTTCGAATCCGGGGAGTGGGATGAACTCCCACTGTTAGCCCCAGCTTCTGCCAACCTAGCAGTTCGAAAACATGCTAATGTGAGTAGATCAAAAGGTACCGCTCCAGCGGGAAGATAACGGTGCTCCATGCAGTCATGCTGGCCACATGACCTTGGAGGTGTCTACGGACAATGCCGGCTCTTCGGCTTAGAAATGGAGATGAGCACCAACCCCCAGAGTCGGACATGACTGGATTTAATGTCAGGGGGAAACCTTTATCTTCACCTTAGGACTGTGCAATCAATGGAAAAAAATGTTTCAATACTCATTACAAAATTAGAGGGTAGGGGAAAAATCATTTCTAAAATGTTTCCGAAATTGGACAGGGGTCTGTACCGTAACTATAAGGAATTAACTACGTTTTCCATAGTTTTCATTAAGTAATTAATTGTGCCAATCTGGAAATTTCAGGGGTGCCTTTCTCCCTCATTGTTAGAGCTACAATTATAGAACACATTTACGACTATTAGCCCATCAAGTTTCAGAATGTTTTCGGGGAAATTTCAAAGTTTTTACAAACAACTTTTTTTAAAAAAACTACAAGAGCTATCTCCTTTAATTTTCTATACAATGACACAAGATAACAGGGGACCATTCCCCCCCATTTTTAGACATATTCACACATCTGATTTTGGGGAATTGTGTTATTTTTTTTAAAGCCACAACAGCTATCTCATTGAATGTCTTTCATATTATCCAATATAACTTCAATTTAGAGATTGCTTCCCAGCCCAGCACTGATTAACTTACTTGTATTGAAATATCAGTCAGTTCTCCTCTTTGCAGATTCAATCATTTATTGGAACTCTGGCTGCTGCTAGGAAAGAAAAATCTCTCCCCTATTCTAACTGGAGCTTTCTGAGGCTGAGCAGAATTCTGGGAAATGTTGTTTAGGGCAGGAATTCTCTGCCACAGGGCTCCTTGCCTTCCCACACTACATTTCCCAGAATTCCGTGCTCTCTCAGTCTCTTTCCCAGTTCACTCAGCTTGTCTCACCTTGCTGTTTTCCTCTACTCGTGGCTAGAGGTCACTAATTTAAAGAGGAATGTTAGCCCTTTTGGCTTCACACTGACTTTGATAGGCTTCTGAGCAGAATTCAAACAGAAAGTATTGGGTGAGTTTTGATTTTTTAAGTTTTTTTATGAGCACACTCCCCCCTCCATGCTTCTTGATATGTGTTCTTAAACACAACACTTACAAATTGGATAAGACTTACTAATTAAAAACAAAATCATGCACAGCCCCAGTGTTTACTCATCATACAACAATTGATTGATTGAGTTTACTCTAGCTTGGTCTAACCAACAGGTTGCTAGTCTTAACGTGTGAACTGAAGCCTGGAGTGAAGTCACCACCACACTGACTTGGGAATCACTACTTGATCTGAGGTGACAGCAAAAGAGGCTTTCCTATCACATGATAAGTCCTCAAACAGCCATCATGCCAAGTCAACCTGCAAATGTCTAAATGGTGGTCCAGTTCACAATTTCTCAGACTTTTGGGGGCGAACTATAGTTTGGGGAAAAAATGAACTGATTCCTACACACAGAGCATATATCTTATCTGTAATGCAAAAAAACAAAAAAAAACAAAAAACCCCAAAACAAAACAAAACATATTTTAAATGAAGAACAATTTTCTCCAACGTGAACTTACCCATCTTTCAATGGGAAGAGTGGGCCTACTTATGGATGATGAAATAGTCAAGTTAATTAGGATTGTCGTTGTGTGCCTTCAAGTAATTTCAGACTTAGGGCAAACCTAAGTCTAAAGTTTAGGGCAGGGGCCAAATAAATGACCTTGGGGCCCACAGGTCTTTGTTTGAGGACCCCTGGTCTAAATGGTCTCTAGCTACAGACACCATCCCATTCTGACCCACACTATCTTTCCTCCCCCCGATTGTATTTTAAAAGAATGTTTACCTGTAAAAGTTATTATAGCATCAAAAGTTTTCAAAATTCACAAAGCCATTTTTGAGCCTATTAACACCATTATAAATGTCTCTGAAAACTACATAGGAAGAGTCAGAAAATGGTTACTCTCCCCAATGAGCATTGACTCTTACAGTCCTTCAGACTTTCATACTAACGCTGGGTTATTTATTATGCAGCTTGATCCCATTTAAATGCATACATTTAGCACATGGGTAATGTGGCACTGCCATGTTTCATCATGTCTGTGCTTTTTTAAAGCACAGCAATTACATCAGACATTTCATTTTGGAAATAAGGATTACTTCATTTTAAAAGAAAATAGGGCTTTTTAAAAAGATCTAGATCTTTAACATGAAGTAATGTAAACTTTCACTGACTTGTCTCAAGTAGCTGGTGGCTGGCCTGAAGAAGATTGTTTGGGGAACTAAACTGGCTCTTCTTGTGGATAGCATCATTGTATGATGCGCTCACTAGGTGGCAATAGACTAGATGGAGCTACTTACTTATATTTATTATTTTGAAATTGCCTCACCACCCACAGCTCTTTGGCTATTGAGAAGTTCAAAAATATAATAAATCGGTCAATAAATAAGTTGTCCTTTTGGGTGGAGTCATGCATTTTGTGTTATTTTTCTTAAGAGAGATAATAAAGTTCTTGCAGACCTCCCTGTGCGTGATGTCCTAAAAGCTTTCCATGTGTACTCTGATGCCATTTTTCCATGTGTAATCTTGCTTTGATGTTCCCTGACCACTCACAGGGCCTTTGAATGGCATGGTGCTTGGAACATGAGTCAAGAATCTTGTAACAGGAAGAGGGATGGCACCATTTTCTTAAAACCTGATGGAAAAAAGAGGGGAAAGTGCCAAATCTTGCAAAATGGGAAGTAGTAACCTGAAATAGCCTAGCTTTCTCATCAGAAAATGGGTACCAATTTCGGTTAGCTTCTAAGTCTGAAAAAAAATGGTCCTCCTCCCTTCAATCTGAGTTTGCCAGGTGACAGAATGTTGTAATATCATCAAGCTTTTTACAAAACACAGGACATAGGAAATCATATTCGAGAGCCATGGCATGTGTGGTATTTTTATAAAGGTCTCTTTGCTTTTTAATAGTCTCCTATATTTTTAACAGTATTTTCCTCCCAATTCATTCTACTAATAATCTATTTTTAAAATGATATATATTCCAAAATGAAGGGTTATAAGGTACTTCTTTTAGAACATAGTGACTGATAAACATCCAAGTTTTTAATATGATCTAGTTCTTGCCAGATTCAGTGGGAGGATCAAAATGGGCATGCCGTCTAACTATTGCTTTGTTCAGTGTTCCAGAATATATTCACCTGTTGGAAACTCCAATTAGTTTGAAACACAGAAGCCAGATTGGTCACAGGAACATCCAGAAATGAGCACACCATCCCTGCATTAAAGTCATTCCACTGGTTTCCAAATAGTTTCCAAGCAAAGTACAAAGTTTTGGTTTTGACCTTTAAAGCCCTCCATGGTTTGAGTCCAGGTCACCTACAGAATCGCCTTTTCCCATACAATCTTTCTCGAACACTGGGGTCCTCTGGAGGGAGGCTACTCCATCCATCCAGTTTTATCTCTTGTTTTAATTACATTGTATCCCCCCTTGAGCCATAGGGAGAGATGGGTAATAAATTTGTTGTTGTTGTTGTTGATAACAATAACAACAACAACAATAATAATATACTTTATTTATATTTCGCTCTATCTCCTGAAGGGACTCAGTGTGAATTACAGAACACATATATGGCAAACATTTAATGCTGTTGTACAATTCACAAGGACAGACAGAGGCTTTTTCCATTTTTATCCATCTCTGGCATCTGGAGGCTGTGCTCAACTCTGGCCATTGGGGGGGGGTTTGCTGTCACTCCATCTTCCATGCTGAGAAGCTCATCTGTATCGAATCGTCGGGATGTTCTTATAGGCACCTTTTATTACCTTCCCGCTTAAAGTGGTACCTATTTATCTACTCACATTATTGGTTTTGATCTGCTAGGTGAGCAGAAGCTGGGCTGATGGCCAGGAGCTCACCGCGACCCGGGCTTGAGCTATCAACCTTTTGGTTGGCAAGATTTTCTGCAGCTGGCAGTTAACCTGCTGTGCTAAAGCCTGGTCTCTCTTACCATTTACTCTATTCTACTTTGAGATCACTCCCCAGATGTGGATTCATCTTGGGTCATTCCTCTACCTTCCTAAATGATCTGCTCTAATCTGACTACCAATATTTTAGTCAGCTGCAATATCCTAAACTAGGTATGATTTCTGTATAATTCCTATTAGGCCATAGGTAAAGCAGGAGACATAGCAGAGAATAAATAACAAAAGGAAGGCTTGCTGCTATAGGACATAGGTGTCCTTCTGTTGTCATCATCATGATACAATGCAGCCTGCCAATAGTGAAAACCCTAAAGTAGACTTGGGGCATCATAACTGTTTACATTCTCATAAGCAATTAGGATTTTTATGACCGTTCTGAAAATCCTAACATAGATTTAGGACAGCATAATTGTTTTATATTTTCATTTGTAATTGCCAAGCATGTGAATGACTCTTAAACTCACCTTAGAAGCCCATTAATTATAGGAAGTAATGGAGGTCTCTGTTGCTATTGAGCATTCTAACCAGTGACCGATGGTGGAGAGAGAAGAACCAGAGACCCTTGCAGGGATCTGCCATGACTCATCTTAGTAGCAACACTTGCTGGTGAGAAGGCAGTAGTCACATCATCTTGCAGCACCCCACTCAATGGTTATTCAGTTTTCCAACACTTCAGATGGCTGGCTGGCTTTTAGGGTAGGTTTCAGAGGTCGGAAGGGAAGCTAAAACATAGCTGCAACATTATAGCTATATGTTTGGCGCACGATTTCAGCTGTCTGTTCCCATTTTTTGTTCATTGGTTACTTTGAGGAGAGTGGATATGAGGTTGAACGGGATATCTGGAGTTGGAAGAGACCTCACGGGCCATCCAGTCCAACCCCCTGCCAAGGACCAGGAAAATTGCATTCGAAGCACTCCCGACAGATAGCCATCCAGCCTCAGCTTAAAAGCCTCCAAAGAAGGAGCCTCCACCACACTCTGGGGCAAAGAGTTCCGCTGCTGAACAGCTCTCACAGTCAGGAAGTTCTTCCTCATGTTCAGACGGAATCTCCTTTCTTGTAGTTTGAAGCCATTGTCCCACGTCCTAGTCTCCAGGGCAGCAGAAAACAAGCTTGCTCCCTCCTCCCTGTGGCTTCCTCTCATGTATTTATACATAGCTATCATGTCTCCTCTCAGCCTTCTCTTCTTCAAGCCAAACATGCCCTTGGCCCACACTTCCTTTTCCCATGGCTACCAAGTAACAAGTATATTTCATCCAGGGAAAATGGGATTGCTAATTTCAAGAGAAAAAAAATGAAACAAAATTTCATCAACACCCTAAAAATGATTATGCATTCGACAATACATTGACTATGTGTTTGCTGTCATGATTTACTATCAATTTTAAATGTTTTTTTTCCTTAAGTACTATTTATAATTTTCCATCTGGCTACATGACATGCACAATCTAATTATCATCCTTGGCATGGCAGCATATAATGTGTTGTGTATTAGCATAGCATACAGTATGCTTTTCAAAAGTTAAAATTCAAGGAATTCAGGGGAAAACTAATGGGATCTGCTAACACCTTCTAGGGTACTGCTTATTTTTCTTTTCTTTAAGTACAAGAGTCTATGGATTAAAATCCACTTCCCTTTATGGATGAAATAATCCACTAAAACAGATTACCAGGATTAGATCTTTCAAAGAAAAAGAAAGACAATGCAATGGTCTAAATTCCTATTGGCCACTCTCAGATAGAGTGGACCTATTGATTCAGTTATTGAATGGTAAGTCAACACATAGATAAATCTCCATGGAACGTAACAATATGATTCAAATCATTGTCTGTTGCTATCTTTATAGGTAAAAGTAAATATTTTCCCCTGACATTAAGTCTAGTCGTGTCCAACTCTGGAGGGTGGTGCTCATCTCCATTTCTAAACTGAGAAGCCGGCGTTGTCCGTAGACACCTCCAAGGTCATGTGATCAGCATGATTGCATGGAGCACCGTTACCTTCCCGCCAGAGCAGTACCTATTGATCTACTCACATTTGCATGTTTTCGAACTGCTAGGTTGTCAGAAGCTGGGGCTAACAGCAGGAGCTCACGCCACTCCCCAGATTGGAATCTGCAGCCTTTGAATTAGCAAGTTCAGCAGCTCAGCGGTTTAACCCACTGCACCACCAGGGGCTCCCAGTATCTTTATAGCAATCCGATACCTGGGGCTTGGATTATACAATGAACAACACCATACTGACATAACACTATGACATAATGACAAAATCTGGCCATCAGATGGGGCATTACAGTTTTCTTGTTACGCTAGTGCAGAGATGTGTGAACTTCTCTGTGCAATTTTTCCTTAGGTAAAGGTTTTCCCCTGACATGAAGTCCAGTCATGTCCGACTCTAGGGTGTGGTGCTCATCTCCATTTCTAAGCCGAAGAGCCGGCGTTGTCCGTAGACACCTCCAAGGTGATGTGGCTGGTATGACTGCATGGCGCACTGTTACCTTCCCGCCGGAGCGGTACCTATTGATCTACTTACATTTGCATGTTTTCGAACTGCTAGGTTGGCAGAAGCTGGGGCTGACAGCGGAAGCTTACGCCGCTCCCCGGATTCGAACCTGTGACCTTTCGGTCAACAAGCTCAGCAGCTCAGCGCTTTAACCCACTGCGCCACCGGGGGCTCCTTATGCAGTGATAATTTCTGAAGTACAGGGGCTTTTCATGAGAGAAGCATAGCTATCCCATACCCCACAGAGAGCCCAAATATTAGGACAGTCTTTGCCCATACCTACATGGCAGTTAGATTTCATTTCAGCAGAACGTATTTGAACATATTGTTATTTTGTGTCTCACAACATTTCCAGGCTATAGTAACCCTAAGGTGAATCTATCACAGAATTTCCTGGACATGCCCAAGGTCACCCGAAAGGTTTTGTGGTGGAGTCAGGTCGTAATTTAATGCTTAGACTGGTTCATTTGAGTTTATGAGCTTGCTGAAATATTGTGACATGTATGCTGTACAAAAATAAGCCTGAAAGATGCCATTAACACCCTACTTTTTCATTGAACATTTGTGGAAGAAAGAAGAGATGTGAGGGAATGTTTACATGATGCCTTTTTTCCTGGAATGAAGTATTTGCTAACGCTGTAATCCTATGCATGCTTACCATTAAGTTGCATTAGACTTTCTTTTCGGTGAATAGTCACAGGAGGATATTATAATATTGATGATGCAAATCAAAACTGAATGGGACAAAATCAAATAGAACAGAATGTATATTCTATTTCATGGGTCCTCAAACTTTTTAAACAGAGGGCCATGTCACAGTCCCTCAAAGTGTTGGAGGGCCGGATTATAATTTGAAAAAAAAATGAATGAATTCCTATGCACACATCTTATTTATAATGCAAAAAAAAAAAATAAACACTTAAAAACAATAGAATAATTAAAATGAAAGACAATTTTAACAAATATAAACTTATTAGTATTTCAATTGGAAGTGTGGACCTGCTTTTGGCCGATGAGATAGGATTGTTGTTGTTGTTGTGTGCTTTCAAGTCATTTCAGACTTAGGTTGACCCTGAGCGAGGGCCAGGTAAATAACCTTGGAGGGCTGTATCCAACCCCGGGCCTTAGTTTGAGGACCCCTGTTCTAGTTCATGCCTTGTTAATTTGATTGGCTGATACAAGAAATATGAAAACAATGGGAAGATCACTGAAACCAGAACGAACAGGATTTCAGTATTTGACGCTTGGTAGATACATAGGTACATCCAAAAGAGCAAAATTTTATTGCAGCCATTGAAAAAAGAATGTGCTAGCCTACATTGCTTCCCCCCACCCCCCTAAACATCTATATTGTTGGCCGTGACCTCTTTAAAAATCTAGTTCATATGTTAATCTCCAAAACAGCCTCACTGTCAACAGCCAGTAATGTTGTGAACTGTTGAAGCATGGTCAAGTTTTTTAGTCTCATGCAAACACATTCTCTTGGGAGCTATTAAATGCATACACATGGCTAATTGTGAGTTGTGGTATAATGAGGTGAGCTTTAGAAACGGCAAAGTTTTCCACTCCCTTCATCTACAGGTGATGTCTGATGCCCTGCGTCGAATAATGAATGTGGTTGCAAGAGATCCCAAGAGCATGGTGTGATTCATTCAGTTGCAGACATTCTGGAAGAGAACCCTCTGCGACTTGCCAGCCACAGAATGGAAGAAACTATTTGGCCAGGGACTTTTGTTTTTCCTCTTCCCCACTCCCCAACAAAACATTCTAAACATATTTTCCCATTTTCCAAATATGAATTCGGCTTCCACTTCTCTTCATCTCTCCATACACACCCACCTCTTCCTCCCTCCCTCTCTCTGTATTTCTTTCTCTCCTTGAAGCTTTTTGTTAAAATGGAAAATGACCTTTATGTCTGATCTTGTAATACTAATCGCAAGGCATTGCCCATGCCAATGGCATGGGCTGCCCAGAACAATAACACACACAGACAAACACACACAGACGCACCGAGTGAGAGTGAGCGAGAGAGAGAGAACACATTTGGCAGCCTCAAAAAGAGTAGAATTGCATGTATCAAGGTATGTCTGGGCAGCCAGCCCTACCAATACAACTGGGCACACCATGAAGTGCCACAGTTAAGTGGAAACAGAATTCAGTTCCTCCTTGCGAATCACAGCACAGAAGCAAAACAACAGGAAGGAGGTACAGCTGGCTATTGCTCCTGGACAGAAGTCGTGCGGTAGCCTCAGCTGATATTATTTGAAGCAACATTGGAGGAGGAGAAAAGGATGGCTAAGCTGAGATATGCAGATGATACCACTTTGATGGCCAAAACGAGGAGGAACTGAGGAGCCTTCTAATCAAGGTGAAAGAAGAAAGTGCAAAAGCTGGGTTGAAGTTGAGCATTAAAAAAGCCAAGATTACGGCAACCAGACTGATTGATAACTGGCAAATAAAGGGAGATAACGTGGAGGTCATGACAGTCTCTGTATTTCTAGGTGCAAAGACTGCAGCTAGGAAATCAAAAGATGCTTACTTCTTGGGAGAAGAGCAATGACCAATCTTAACAAAATAGTTAAGAGTAGAGACATCACACTGGCAACGAAGATCCGCATAGTTAAAGCAATGGTATTCCCCATAGTCACCTACGGATGTGAGAGCTGGACCATAAGGAAGACTGAGCGAAGGAAGATAGATGCTTTTGAACTGTAGTGTTGGAGGAAAGTTCTGAGTGTGCCCTGGACCATGACAAGATCCAATCAGTCCATACTTCAGGAAATAAAGCCCGACTGCTCATTGGAGGGAAGGATATTAGAGGCCAAGATGAAGTATTTTGGCCACATCATGAGAAGACAGGAAAGCCTGGAGAAGACAATTATGCTGGGGAAAATGGAAGGAAAAAGAAAGTAGTGCCAACCAAGGGCAAGATGGCATGGATGGCATCCTTGAAGTGACTGGCTTGACCTTGAAGGAGCTGGGGGTGGTAATGTCCGACAGGGAGCTCTGGCGTGGGCTGGTCCATGAGGTCACGAAGGGTCAGAAGTGATTGAACAAATGAATAACAACAAGCTGAAATAAGCTTTAGCAATATAGTTTGAATATTGGACTATTCCCCATTTAGCCACAGAAACCCACTGCTTGACCTTGGGCAAATCTCACATTCTCAGCTAGAGAAAACCCCATAATAGGTTCACCTTAGTGTTGCCCTAAGTCAGAAATAGCTTGAAGGCCCACTACAACCCACTACAACCTGCAGAGGTGAGAAGAAAATGTGTGCATGTCCAGATGTTTTTCAATGCCTGAAAACAGAACAGAAGGCAATATCTTGTCTTAATAATTTGTCCCCAGTACATAAAGATGTTTTGCTGCAGAGAAGCAGCACAAGGTGGTACCAATCCCACATTTAGACACCAATTGAACAACTAGTTGAGTATGACTTCAGTACCACCAATGAAATAGTGCCTCCAGTTTTCCATATTTCTGTAAAATGTCAACAGGAACATTAGAACAGGAGTGTGGAAGAGGTCAGGATTGGGGAGTTCTATTGGCCCACCAGGAGATAAGAGGAGGGCAGCCCCATTGCCACCTCCTTTTTTTCTACCCCCCCCCCCCCCAAAAAAAAGCTGCTTAGCATCCAAAGCCCACTCACATCCCCTAGGTTACCCCTTAGGAGCAAAGTATGGCCTTAGAGCAGGGCACAAAACATATATTTTAAATAATTCCACCACCATCCTTCTCAAAGAAAATCATTGAATTCTCCCATGGGGTTACACGTGGCTCAAGGGCTGCATTAAATGAATAGGATTTACAATATGTCATGGTGTATAGCCCATGAATTCACACAGTATACTGTTTGGGTTGCTGTGAGTTTTCCAGACTATATGACATGTTCCAGAAGCATTCTCTCCTGATGTTTTGCCCACATCTATAGCAGACATCATCAGAGGTTGAGGAGTCTGTTGGAAACGAAGTAAGTGAGGTACATGTACCTCTAGCAGACAAGAGTCCTTTCTCCCACACTGGACATTCCACACATAAACCCCACTTGCCTAGTTTCCAACAGACCTCACAACCTCTGAGGATGCCTGCTATAGATGTGGGTGAAAGGTCAGGAGAGAATGCTTCTGAAACATGGCCATACAGCCTGAAAAACTCACAGCAACCCAATGATTCCGGCCATGAAAGCCTTCGACAACACAGTATACTTTTTATTCACAATTTAATTCTTAGCATGAAAATAGCGCTTTTCTGATGTCATCAAATGGAAGTATTGAGTACTGGATCTCTTCTGGCAGGTTACTCCACAATCTTGGAATCCTCCAAGTGTTCCGGAAGGATACCATGGTCGATGGCATTGTAAGGTCTAGAAGCACCAACAGGGACACACACACCTTGTCAGTGATAATATGGAGATCATCCATTAAGGTGACCATAGCAGTCTTAACTCTGTATCCTGTTTTAAAGCCAGTGTGAAATGAGTCAAGGAAGTGTGTGTCATTCAAGACTGCCTTCTCAATCCCCTTGCCCGAAAAAAGGAAAGTTGGAGACTGGTCTGTAATTATTATGGTCCAGGGGATCTAGGGAGGGCTTTTTCAGCAGTGGACTAACTAATGCTTCTTTTAAACAGGATTAAAAGTTCCCTTCCCTGAGAGATGCATTAGTAATGAGCTCAGGCTTGCTAGAGAGATTTAAAATATATTTTAAAAATTAAAGGTTAGATAACTCTTGTGAAGCACCTGAATGCCCAATAGAAGTGGAAAGTACCGGGTTGTTTTTTTTAAAAAAAGATGGAAACAATTTGGATTTGCTCTATCTCTGTGACCATGAACCACCCATGAATGAAATTTTACCACTTGAAAGGGTGTGCCATAGAGTTTCAAATGATGGCTGTTAAATGCCTTTCCCAGAAATATGCAGCCGTGGTCTTAGGGCCGCTTCACACGGGCTATTTTTTGGAAGAGATAGCACGCTTTTAGAAGTTTTGCCACAGAGCCCAACAGCACCCATCACACACCAGAGAAGTAATTCTGGGGCAGCTCCAGTGCAAAACTGCCAAAATATCCCTGCCATCACTAAAAAAATAGCTGCCAGCAAAAGACAGGAAGCATCCTGTCTTTTGAAAGCTTTCATGGCCGTAATCACTGGGTTGTTGTAGGCTTTTTGGGCTATACGGCCATGTTCTAGAAGCATTCTCTCCTGACATTTCACCTGCATCTATGGCAAGCATCCTCAGAGGTTGTGAAGTATCCTATGGATCTACGGCAAGCATCCTCAGAGCTTGTGAGGATGCTTGCCTGGTATGTAGAAATGACACGTCAGGAGAAGGAGTGATTTTTCTCTCCCCCCCCCCCCGCCTTTTCTCCTGATGCATCAATTCCTATGCAACAGGAGAGCTCCAGAACCTCACTAATGGAGGCCAGGTAAGTTCTTTTATTTTTAAAATGAGGTTGAAGGGTTTGAGGGAGTGGGGTTAGAGTCCTCTGGTGTTTCCCAGGTCTGATTCAGCCTGGAAAACGCAAGACAGCTGCACAGACAGCAACTCCAGAAGTCCCAGGTCTTCTGAAGTGGCAGTGCAGAGTCTGCCCACGGTGGGAAAGATGCAAGTCTTTCAAGGAGACTCACTTCTTTCTCACTAACAAATAATTTTGCCACAAAGCAGAATTTTCCTGCTTTGTGGCAAAAACATTTGGGATTTCATGGGGCTTTGTTTGACACCCTCCACGAATACCCAGGAGCTTGCATGCTTTCCACACTGTGCGGATGTGCACAGAGTATTGTCTTCCTGGCCCCATACTCTTCACTATATTTTCAATCCTGGTGTCTTCAATTGCAGGGGAGGAATCTATCTGCAACCCTAGTGTAGGGGTCTTCACAACTGTGCTATCATCATGATCTATTTGGGAGGACATCTTGCTTTCTGCCTCAAGTGACAAAATTAGTGGGATGGCCACATTCTATTCTCCACTCTGATGTATATGTATTTGGCTGTTTTTCTCCCTATTTCGAAATAAACTGTTAGCCAACCAAGATATATATGTCTCTTAACAGGCACCTGCGTTATGACAGAATTGCTTTTATAATGGATAGTTCTGTCAGTTTGATATTAATTTTACTTGCTGTATACGGGAAAGCCTTGGCTGCTTCTCCCTAAGGGGGTTGTTGATTGATCTGAAATGATCACAGTGTGACATTCAGCTCCTTCAACAAACGACTGGGTCCAATGTAACATTTTTTATTTAAAAAGTTATGTCCTGAATTCACTCTGTAACCTATACAGGTGCCCTTGGTCATGTTGCCGTCTCTGTTTTTGTTGCTGTATTGGATTAGCTTCATCCCTGGTGAGTGCTGTTTACTTGGCTGCAGCCAAAACTTAGAAGTTAACTCCTGATTATGGTGCCAATTTTTTTCCCCACAGCCAACTGAAACTTTGAAAAGATTCCTCCGCACTTGAGATCTCAGGGAGAAGAAAGGGTTAACTCCACCTCTTTACTATAGTTCTCATTTTAACTGGAAAGGTGGCTAAGCTGTTATTAAGGGGAGCAGTATTTATTTACTTATATAGCCTATCTTTGATACAGAAACTCAAGGCACCTAACAATAAGTATAAGACAATGCTAATAAAAACAATGAAAATACATTTTAAAGTATTAAAAACAAATAATTTAGGATATCAAAACTATTAAACATTAAAAATATTAAAATGTATTGAAACTGTGTACCCAACTTAGAATTTCAATCTCATAGTCTTTAAGAGCCCAACTCTCACCAGTTTATAAATGCTTGATAACAAATAAATGTTTTATAAGGATGTGGTTGTAAATCATTAAGTTTTGAAGAGGAAAAGTCCCATAGTTTAAGCTATTCCCCATTCTCTCTTTTAGATGGTGAGATAACCATGATATGGATGGAAGGTGTGTGTGTGTGTGTGTGTGTGTGTGTGTGTGTGTTGGGTACCATATATCAGTAGCACATTGCATGTAGATGCCATTCTACAGTAACTTAAAAAGCAACAATTTAATGTAATTTAGAGAGTTGGGGAAGTAAACACCAACTTCTAAAAAAACTGTAACTATGACAATAATTAATTGCTTCAAGGGGCTTCAAATTATTTTTACTGACTTATTTAAATTGCAGCAACCAGGCCTGTAGCCAAGATTTTGTTTCAGGGGGAGCTGAGTTTTATTCGGGGGGGGGGGGGGCTGAGTCTGAGTGAAAGAGGGTCTACCCTAGCAAACCTTTTGTATCGTTACCCCAATACCCCCATGCATATCGGATACATTGAGCATGGTGATCAGATCATAATATGAATAAACATAACAGTTTAAATAATGTACCAGTAAGGTCTTCTCGTGGACCACCATGAGAATTTCGGGGGGGGCACCCCAAGCCCCCCCCCCCCCCCCGGCTCCATGCCTGGCAGCCACCTTGTCCTAATGTGGGATCCAAGGCAACCCAAACATATACTAAATTAAAACAAAACAGAGTTAGAAACGATAACCTTTTAAAAGAAAAAGTTAAATAAACATTTTAATATAAACTAATGTGATGCAATGGTTTGAGTGTTGGATTAGCATTCTGCAAGACCAGAGTTTGAATCCCTACTTGGCCATGGAAACCTCTTAGGAGAGTCACACTCTCTTAACCTCAAAGAAATGCTAGGGCAAGCACTTTAAGGATAAATTCTGCCAAGAAAACCCCGTGAAAGGTTCACCCTAGGGTTGCCATAAGTGAAAAATGGCTTGAACATATAACTCCTTTGCGGTCAGTGTATTCATTAAAAATGGGAAAATAATATATTTTTAGAGCAGAGGAATTAACGGTTAAGCAATTCTTATTTGCATATCATTTTTAAAATGTTAGCATCACACACCTCCACATTTTGTGTGCAGTCCACTATTGTGCAAGCAGAGGCGGCCCTAGGTAATTTTCAACGGTAAGCAAACAGTATTCGCCCCCCCCCCCCCCCAACCAATCACTGATATATATTTTCTGTTCGTTGTGGGAGTTCTGTGTGCCATATTTGATTCAATTCCGTCATTGGTGGAGTTCAGAATGCTCTTTGATTGTAGGTGAACTATACATCCCAGTAACTACAACTCGCATATGTCAAGGTCGATTTTCCCCCGAGTGCCTCAAGAGCGCCCCTGGGCAAAATCAACTATACTGCAAGTGCTTACTTTGTGTAATGGGTTGAGCCGCCCCTGTGTGCAAGCCCCACTCTCCAAGTGCTAACTTGGATCTAGCAATAAGGGAAATCTCTTCCGTGTTACCATGTATAGAAAGCCACATGGGAAAAAGAAGATGAAAGCATTATCCCTCATGAGCTTTTTGCTTATAGTGCCATCCTATATTTGTCTACTCAGAAATAAGCCATGGTGAGCTCCATGAAACTCAATTTTAGTCCGTTTGGGATTTCAACCATAACTTATTTTCCCCCCAGATCTAGTATACTATGTACAGGGTTGGCCAATATAAAATTTATATACATGACAGTTCTCATATAAAGTTTATATTGAGGATAGTTCTGTACCTGATCTTCTCTTTCAGAATCTGGAAAAAAACAGTCTTAAATACAAATGTGATCCAGTATTATTTTGCACCATCTCCTATTTTGTCAATCATAATATGGTCGAAACAAAATGCTGAAATCTATTATTTCCATCCCCACCCACGGAAAAATGATTGTATATACTCATGTATAAGTCAACCTCATGTATCAGTTGAGGTCATGTTTTGGGTCAAATTACAACTTTTGATATAATCTGTGGATAAGTTGAGTTATTCTGTGGAGAAATGCCACCTCAGGGGGCCATCTGCTGCAGTTGCCACTTCCACCCCCCCCCCCGGGTGGGGGGGGGGAGAGAGTAGAGAGGGTTGGTGCTTCTTTTAGGTTCTCCCAGAATGGACAAAGCTCTCATATTTCATCATTTACTTAGAGAAGGGGGTGGTTTTTTTGGTAAAAGTTAAGGCACAGTACCCACATCAATCCATTAATAATTCAGTGCAGGCTTTTTGACTAAAATTTATAGACTTATACATGAGTATATTGCGAACTTATTCTGCCTCTCGAAGGACCTAATCTCATTTGGAGCAGAAAGTGGAGGGAATTGTCTTCTTATCATTTAAGAAAAATTGATAATTTATTTACTCCCATCACACGTAACGGAGTCTGTCCATTTCTGGACAAATCTTCTGTTTACTGAGCTGTCACAGTAGGAAGTGTAGTCTCTGCCCATAAAATAATAATAATAATAATAATAATAATAATAACCTCACAATTGCAAAAGTCCAAAATTAAAATGAACGCTTCTTGAAATATTGGTTACTGCCTCAAGGATTTTGAAGAAGAACACTCTGGTATTTCCTTTTTAAAGGTGGGGGGGGGGGAGAGGGAGAGAGAGAGAGAGAGAGAGAAAATGGTAACACACTATGTCCACATTGGAAAATCCCACATCTACAAAAAGGAAAAATATAGGCATAGCAAGTAGTGATATGCCGAAATTATTCATTTCCTGAATTAAAAAGAATATATATATATATATATATATATATATATATATATATATATATATAATATTGTTAAAGTTGCATGCAAGATGATTTGTGGTGACAAAAGGTGCATCAAGGCACATTTCAAGACATCCCACAAAAATGCTTAAACATTCATGTCATTAAAATAATTTAAAACATCCCGCCTTAAAATAAGTGCCTTTGGTAATTTCAGTGTGAATGGGGAGTTCTGGAGTCAATTGCTCCCTGCCTCCAAAAACCTTGATTTTTACACACTAGACATTTTAAAGATGGAGTCCCTTGGGCAAACACTGGATGTACTCTTATGTTGTTTGATGTGTTCCATGGAAGTCCATCTTTAAAATGTGTTTAAAGTGTGTAGAAATGGGGGGAAACCAACATATGATGAGGTCTTAAGTCTTCTCCCACCCAGTCCCCACTAGATGTTTTACATTCACCATCGCACCAGATAATATGGTTAGAGAACAATGTGAGCTGAAATCCAACAAGTTCTAGACGTTGGGATATTCTGTTCTAAACTTTAATCTGGGTGTCTGAAAATAACGTCTAGTAAACAAATGAATTTACTTTATATTAAGTGTAATAATTTCCCAGAATATTTTTACAATCAACAGTATACAACTCATCAGTGCTTTGTGTTATTTGAGCCAGGTAGAAGCTGGTGTTACTGGCAAGAACCCCATGATGAGAGTCACTCATGGTACCAGTCTCTCAAGGTATGGTTTAGACTGGAGTGATTTATACTCCAGTACATATTCAATTTAAAATTTACATTTTGTCTTTTGTGGGATTATGCTATTGTTTAAGTACTTTCCTACTCAGTGATTTGCATATATTTTTGTAGAGAATTACCTAATTTTGAAACTGCCCAATGAACTGACCTAGTATTTTGAAACGTAAAGACTTTTTCAATATCATTTAGTGTATTTTTAATATTTCCCTGAGAACAGCATGGGGGACAGCATTTTTATTTCCTACATTGTGTCCTTCCTCCTCCTTTTGACACAGTTATCCTTGGTGGAGGATTTCATTCTGTGGCAGGTAACAGTAGCTTGGAAAGATAGTGCAACAGGCAGTAACAAGAGGAATTAGAAAATGTGCTGAGGTCATAAGTGTTAACTAATCATATTACCAGACCAGAGCTTCCCATTTTTTGTCACGTTAAAGGAGTTTGAACCTTATTCCGAGCTTCTTTGACAAGTCTTTTTTTTTACATTGTTTGAAGAGGACATCATTTATTGAGATCAATTTTTTTGAAAAATTAGCATTTCCACTAGGACATTTGTCTGAATAATTGAAATACTTCAAAGCACTGAAGTATTTTATCTCTGTAAGTCTAAGTTTATAACTTTTCACATCTTCTCATAATTATCCTGAAATGGCGTTTTATTTTCATTTGATAATGTCGTGACCTAATATTTCACATTCTTTTGTTACTTGTAGACCAGATATTTCTTTCAGTTTCACTTTATCTTTTTTTTTGCTAGATTCATCATTAACACCTTTGTTTTAATTTGTTTCATTTAACACGAGCAAGTCCTTCAAATTCATTCAATGTACTTAATAATGTTTCTATATTTTCTAAAGCATTTTCTATTACTGCCATTAGATCATCTGCCAATGCGTTCAATTTAAACAAACTCTTGTTTATTTACAGACCTTTAATTATTTTTTATAGTTCTCAACAAAACTTCAAATACTACTATGAATAATGAGGGGACAGCATATAGCCTTATGCCTTTTTGAATTTTGCAAATATTTGATAATTGTATGTTGACCAAAATATTTGCTGTTTGAGACATGTAAATTGATCTTATTCAAATGTTTAAGCAACTGTCAAATTTCATTTTTTTCTAGTATTGAAAAAAATCCCTTCAGTTTAAATTGTCATATGCTTTTTTAAACATCTATGAAAATCAGGGAAGCATTCCTTTTGTTATATATATATATTTTAAAAAATCTCTTATATAAATATCAAATTGGTATGTGTTTATCTTTTTAGAAAAAAGGCCAGATTTGGTCTTCATCTTTAAATTCATGTAAGAACCATTTTAAAACTTTCTGCTAAGATTGAGACAAAATATTATAATCATTGTTTAATGAGGAAATTGATTTTAATTGCTAGGATTACTTAAATCTTGTCCTTTTTAAAGAATTGATGTTATTGTCGCCATTTTCTGAGACTCTGGAATCTTCTTAAAATTTAGAATGAAAATAAATAGTTTTTGTATAGGCCATGGAGTAAAAGCTGGAAGAGAGGGAATGGTAAGTATCTGGAATTGTCTCTATGGTAAACAGAATGTTGGGCGATACCATTTGAATTTGTGGGGGGGGGGGGGGTCTCTTTGGCCATGCAGGATTCCTATCTCATTTTTCACTAATAATAATAATAATAATAATAATAATAATAATAATAATAATCCTTTATTTATACCCCGCTACCATCTCCCACAGGACTTGGTGCGGCTTACAAGAGGCCGAGCCCAAATACATCAATAAAACACAACAACAACAACAACAACAATACAACAATAACTCATAACAAAGCAAAACAATAACAATCATTTAAAACCTGTGGCAGGGCCAAATGTAATGATTAAAATTTTAAAATGCTGGGCATGTTCAAGAGAAATAGGATGGATATTTTAGGGATAGGTGGGCATGCAGACTATTCTAGATCTCTCGTAAAGTGCATTTGGGACCTAGTGCTTGGGATTCCTTATTCTGGGAAGGCACACTGGAACATCCACGGTTTCAAGCTCCATCTAAAGACTGCCAACGTTGGGGCATGCCTGATGTCCTTGGGGAGGGAGTTCCAGAGTCATGGAGCCACCACCAAGAAGGCCCTGTCCCTCGTCCCCACCAATTGCGCCTGCGATGCAGGTGGGATCGTGAGCAGGGCCTCCCCAGATGAATGAAGAGATCATGTCGGTTCATATACGAAAATGCGGTCACGCAGGTAGATGGGTCCCAAACCGTTTAGGGCTTTGTAGGTAAGCACCTGCACCTTGAATTGGGCCCGGAAAATGAATGGCAGCCAATGGAGCTCCTTGAACTAGACGGCCTTTCCCTACCTGCTCTGTTTTCCAATAAGATACAGCCTGTCACTTACTGCTTTGCATTATTACAAGGTAAGAAAACCAGCATGGAGGAAATGATCTTGAACCTGTGTCCTTTGAGCTTAATGTGTTTGTGTGTGGAAAGCTGTGGTGGGTGTACACCTATTTTTACAATGTATTATGTGTGCAAATATGCATATATATGAGTAATTCCAATATCACTTTTCTTTTCTTTTTTCTTTTTCATATGCCTTATGCTTACCAGGAAGTGGGACAAAGGTTTGAAGATCACGTCAAGACCCTAGAACTCCTAGTGCAAAAACTTGACAACTGGGAGGAAGAATACATGGGGGCTTTAGACATACTGTTAAGCTATCATGAAAAGAACTTGTGGGAGTGGCTTGAGGAACATATTAAGAATGCCAGTGCATGGGTCAACATGTACTTTGGGGTCTTACAAGACTTTAATAGCTGGTATCTGAAAGCTTCAGATTGCAAGTTGAAAAGAGATATCTTGTTCCATGAAAAATGCTGGGATGAAGATGTCACTAAGGCTGAAGTGTGGCTGGAATACACAAATGTCACCTTGCACAAGTGGATGGATGAAGCCTCCCTGATGTTCTACAAAGGATGGGAAATGCAGGGCAGTAATGTGGAGACATCATTAAATGAATATGCTGAGACACATTTCCAGTGCTTAGAAGACCATGTCAAAATTCTAGAACAGTTATTGAACAACTACACAGCAGCAACCCGTAAGTGGCTGGATAAGCTTGACACATCTAAAGAAGTGACTTCCCAAGATTTGGCATGGAACCTGTTAAGTCTGGGTCAATGGGCAAAGACATCTGGAAAATCCCTCGTGGTAGCACTGCAAAGCCAATGCCTCAGTGGCATAAAATGGTTGGAAATGTATGGTATTGCTTTAGAAGAGTGGCTGTTGGTTATCATAAATTAGCAACAGAAGACAAAGACGTGGCTTCAAAAGGCATTTTCTAGGACTTTGTCATGATTTTAGATAGCATCCCTTGCCACGCTACATCAGAGGTTATAATATCATCATATGAATAAAATATTAGCAGACATTTCATAATATCTTTATACAAATTTATAGTGTAGTGCTAGCAAATTTTGACACTGAAATGTTAGAATTAGAAAAGATGCAGAAAAGAGCAACTCAGTTGATCACAATGTTGGATCAACTCATGTTTGAGGAAAAGTTACAGTTGGGAGGGGGGAGGGGGTCATTTGTGAAGAAGTGAATAGGGCAGTGTTTCTCAACTGCGACCCCTTAATACACTTCCTCATGTTGTGGTGACCCCCAACATTATTTTCGTTGCTATGTCATAACTGTAATTTTGCTACTGTTATGAATTGCAATGCAAATATCTGATATGCAGGATGTATTCTCATTCACTGGACCAAAATTGGCACAAGTACCCAATACACCCAAATCTGAATACTGGTGGGGTTGGGGAGGAGATTGATTTTGTCATTTGGAGTTGTAGTTGCTGGGATTTATAGTTCACCTACAATCAAAGAGCATTCTGAACTCCACCAATGATGGAATTGAACCAGTCTTGGCACACAGAACTCCCATGAACAACAGAAAATTCTGGAAGGGTTTGGTGGGCATTGACCTTGAGTTTTGGAGTTGTAATTCACCTACATCCAGAGAGAACTGTGGACTCAAACAATTATGGATCTGGACCAAACTTGGCATGAATACTCAATGTGCCCAAATGTGAACACTGGTGGAGTTTGGGAAAAATAGACCTTGACATTTGGGAGTTGTAGTTGCTGGGGTTTATAGTTCACCTACAATCAAAGAACATTCTGAATCCCACGGACGATAAAATTGGACCAGACTTCCCACACAGAATCCCCATGACCAATGGAAAATACTGTGTTTTCTGATGGTCTTTGGTGACCCCTTCAGGGGTCTTGACCCCCAGGTTGAGAAACACTGGAATAGGGAGACACTTTTTTCTCTAATAACATTAGAACCTGAAACTATCCAGTAAAGAACAATGTTAGATGATTCAGAACAAGGGAACAAATAGATGTAATTTGTTTAGAGTGTTGAACCAGGTCTTTCTGAAGTCTGGGTGAGATGGTGAAATACAAAAAAAGGAAGTGTGATTCACAAGGTACATCCACTTGAAAAGAAATATTCTAGATCTGCCTGAAAATATTGCTCCATTCCACTCAGACTGAGCATAGCATTGTGGTTAAAAATGTTGTGCCAGGACTTTGAAAATCTAGGACCCATGGAGTCATAGACGATGTTAAGTCAGCCACTCTTGCTTGACTTGAGCATGGTTGATTTTGAAGATAAAGCAGCAGGAGGAGGAGAAAAACCATTTATGCAACATTTAGCCCATTGAAAGAAAAATGATATCTAGGTGGAATTAATGAATTCTTCAATTTGTCAAAGGAAACCACAATGTCTGCCAATTTGAATGACTTTAAAAGGATCACACAAGAGCATGAATATCATGAACAGTCATAATGGCTAGTATATCAAATGCCTTCAGCTTTGTAGCCTCTCAGATAAGGAAAAGGGACGTTTTTAAGTTCAGCAAGTCATCATCCCATTAAAAGGATTGCAGCAAAGGTCCCAATGTCTTCAAGATACAGACCTTGGCAAGCTTCTGCTAAGTGGTTTAAGGAGGATGAGCCTGGGACTTTGGTAGAGCTTTCTCATTGGGAGCAGAGTTTGTCCTAAGCCCATTCCAAGTCTCTCTCTGGGTTCTCAGTTCTTTCAAAGGGCCTTCACAGTCAAGCAGCCCATAAAAGACTCAATCCACCTGGTATTCAAACCTTTTCTTGAGACTCTGCCCATCTTCACCACTCAGGTCTAAAGGAGATACCTGTAGACCATCTCCCGTTCTGTAGATTCTGTCTCCCAGAGTCCTCCCTGAGTTCACTGCTAATCTTTTATTTGTCTCCATGCAAAGGATTCTAATTGAAGTCAGCACCTTTTGAGGCCAGGGAGCTAGGAACATCTGAGGTAGTGTCATTGATGAATTCCTTTGATTGCTATGGCACTGGTAACATGCATAAACTCATTGCTAAACAAACACTGTGTACAAAACCTCCACGTTAACTCATCTACAACACTATATGTCATACAATCATAGAGTTGGAAGAGACCTCATGGGCCATCTAGTCCAACCCCCTGCCAAGAAGCAGGACAATCATGTTCAAAGCACCCCCAACAGATGGCCATCCAGCCTCTGTTTAAAAGCCTCCAAAGAAGGAGCCTCCACCTCACATCAGAGCAGAGGGTTCTACTGCTGAAC
Source organism: Anolis sagrei (assembly GCF_037176765.1). Lineage (NCBI taxonomy): Eukaryota > Metazoa > Chordata > Lepidosauria > Squamata > Anolidae > Anolis > Anolis sagrei. The sequence goes on along the minus strand of NC_090021.1, from coordinate 141,782,341 downwards.
AGCTCTCACAGTTAGGAAGTTCTTCTTAATGTTCAGGTGGAATCTCCTTTCTTGTAGTTTGAAGCAGGCCTGTAGTGAGGGGGTGGTTTTAGGGGTTCAACCCCCCCCCCCCCCGAAATGTTTCAGATTTTTTTAAAAAACCCGATTTACTCATGAATTTTAACTGGTTAACCAAATCCTCATGCTAAGTCTATGAGATGCAAAAAATTAAGAGTCCCTCCAGAACTGCAAGCACTATCTCAAGCAAATATTGACAATTTATTCACACTGTCATTACTTGCAGCAATAGCCGATGTAGTGAAGCAACCAAGTTGGGTGTATGTGTGTTGAATGCTCTTATTAAGGAGGCCAGACTTGGTGGAGGTGGTTGACGGGTGGAGCTGCAGGCTATTGAAGGCTGCTCTGCCCCCTGTTGTGCTCTTTGCTTCAGCGTGAGCTAGAAGGCAGGTTTAACCCCCCCCCCCCCCCCCCGCAAAAATTTCATCACCCCCCCCCCCCGAAAATTTCAACCCCTCCCGAAATTTTTTTCTGGCTACGGCCCTGGTTTGAAGCCATGTCCTAGTCTCCAGGGCAGTAGAAAACAAGTTTGCTCCTTCCTCCCTATGACTTCCCCTCACATATTTATACATGGCTATCATGTCTCCTTTCAGTCTTCTCTTCTGAAGGCTAAACATGCCCAGCTCTTTAAGCTGCTCCTCATAGGACTTGTTCTCCAGATCATTTTAGTTGCCCCCCTCTGGACACATTCCATCTTGTCAACGTCTCTCTTCAATTGTGGTGCCCAGAATTGGACACAGTGTTCCAGGTGTGGTATAACCAAGGCAGAATAGAGAGGTAGCATGGCTTCCCTCGATCTAGACACCATACTCCTATTGATGCAGGCCAAAATCCCATTGGCACTAAAAGACCAAGATCTCTGTCTTAGTTGGTCTGTTGTGAGTTTTGAAAAACCATCAAGCAACTAAAATATTTTGCTGTCTGAAAAAGAGGACATCTAAGACAGCTTCCTCACTAAGCCTAAGGCAGCTTCCTTACTCACTAGCACCGTCCAAAGTACACTTCAATTTACTAAATATTGCATCCCATACTTGGATTGTTTCTGAATTGCCCATGGTTAATAGCAGCTCCAATGACCTTCATTGGTTTTGGCATACTATGCTTAAGATGAAATTCAGAGTTTCAAGGGTGCAGCCCATTTCTTTCTGCGGACATGCGCCAAGGCCTAGGCTTTCTTGAATTAGACTTGCATTTACCTTAATGTCCCAGAGTCTTTCAGACACATTATGCTGACTTCTAATTCATACTGAAGAAACACATCGCCTGCAAAGCATACCACAATGCCTTCAAAGCCACTTCTGTTTACATTTGAACTCCAGCCTGCTGGCTCCTTTCCTCTTTTTCTCTTGGGTGGAAAAGGAAGAGCAAGAGGTCACAGAAGGGTAATCTTTTTTTAATGCAGTGCTTTGGATAAAAACCACACCGACACAGCCAGAGCGAGACAGATATTAATGACATTAGAACTTGTTCCTCTAAGATTTTTAACTTTTCCCCTCCTTAAAATCTATTTCTCCACTTTGATGGCTTCCTCAACATGGGATGTGTTCCAACATGTCTGCAGAGAGAGAGAGAGAGAGAGAGAGAGAGAGAGAGAGAGAGAAATGTAAAGAGATTTTCACAAATATTCACAGATACCACGTTTGATCCTCAAAATATAGTTGGCATAGTGAGAGTCCCACATTCCCCATGCAAAAAATATACTTACAATAGTGTCTACTTCACATGTCCAAGACATTGTGTTAACAAAATAGTATAGGTTGCGCATCCCTTATCTGAAATGCTTGGGACCAGAAGTGTTTTGAAGTCTGATCTCCAATCAGAAGCATTTTTAATGCCTGAATTTGCATATATCTACATAATTACATGTCTTGGTTATGTGATGACATTAATAATAATAATAATAATAATAATAATAATAATAATAACAACAACTTTATTTATATACCGCTCTATCTCCCCGAGGGGACTCAGAGCGGTTCCCAGGTAAAAATTACAGAACATACACTCGCAAGTTGGACTTCGTAGGTTGTTAAGAAGACTCAGTTCCTATTGCCAGAATAACTCTCTAATCATCAACAAGACAAAATCAAAAATAATGGTATTTGGAAAAAGGCAGCAGAGACACAGATGGCAATTGGATGGTGAGGTAATAGAACAAGTAAACACCTTCCCTCACCTTGGAGTAACTTTCTCTGAGACTGGTTCTTGGACTTCTCATCACCAAAGGAGTGTCCTTAGGGCAAAGGCTAGCCTGAATCTAATACTTATGCTAAAAACACATAGCTACCCAGGTAGCCTAATCCCGGTAATTAAAGTGTATAAAGCCAAGGTTACACCTATGCTTTTATATGCAGCAGAAGTATGGGGTTTAAGTTCCATCTCAGTAATAGAACAAGCACAATCCCAGCACTTGAGAAGTATACTGGGAGTAGATAAAAGGACCTCTGCTGCTGCAGTGAGAGCAGAACTGGAAATCTATACAATCAATGCACACTCTAAACTTAGAGCGTACAATTACTGGTGTAAAATCAATGTAATGGAGCCTGACAGACTCCCAAAATTGTGCCTACTAGGACAGATAAAATCCCAACTACCGACCTCCTGGATTACACAACTGACAGATTATATAAGAAGTTGTGGGCTTCCTGTCTCCTGCGCCTCAAATGACCAAGTAAGAAAGGGTGCTATACAAAGGATTTTGGATATAGAAGCACAAAAAGATATAGCCACCCTCAGTAAGACTGCTAACCTAAAATGGCTGAGTCAATATAAACGTACCTTTCAAACTGCTAATTACCTAAAAATGCAAATACCAAAACATCTAAGGGAGGTATTCACGCAAGCCAGATTTGATCAGCTCGAGACAATGGTTAGATACGGGAGATTTAACAGCATCCCTTATAATGAACGGAGTTGTATCTGCGGGGCACCTGCAATTGAGGATATGGCACACATATTGTTTGATTGCAAATTGTATAAAAAGGTGAGAGACTTCCACCTTGGTCCATATATCAAATGGACAATGTATTGGGATTCTCACATCAGAACAACATATTTTATGTGTGGCCAAGACCCAAAAATAACGTATAAAACAGCTCTGTACTTAAGCAAAACAATACGTCTGAGAACCACATATGTAGGGCTGATTGGGGTAAATTGTAGGGGCGATAATGAAACATGATGTATATACTCAGCTTGATCAGTTTATCAGTTTTATCATGTCTTATCATATGTATTTACTGTATTATTATAAGTGTCTTATTTTAACTTTCTACGTGGAGTGTGATCAGGTCTTGTCAGGCCTTGTTGTTCTGTTTCTTATTGTGATATGGCCTAAGGGCTAATCAATAAAATTACTACTACTACTACTACAGAACATACAAAGTAAAAACAACATAACCATAAGATTAACAAAACAAAATATGCATAAAATAGTCGCCATAACACACATATATTAAAAATAATCCTGCCTGTTCAAGACAATTTAAAAAATTTAAATTTGTGCAAGCCCAAAAATTCTAGGGGGCCGGGAATTAAATGCAATGCTATGGCAGGCAACAATAATATTAGGTACGGGTCTGTGGCTGTTCATTCCAGGGCCGACTAGAGGAAATGATCTGGGTAATTGATAGGAAGAATAAGGCCATATTTGACAATGTATAGGGCTGAGTTAGAACTGGCCATTTTCAAAGGCTTGTTGAAACCACCAGGTCTTCAAGCTCTTACGAAAGGAGGGGAGGGATGGGGCCTGTCTTACTTCCCTTGGAAGGGCGTTCCAGAAGCAGGGGGCCACCACTGAGAAGGCCCTCTCTCTTGTCCCCACCAACCGCGCTTGAGACAGTAGTGGGACCGAGAGGAGGGCCTCCCCGGAAGATCTTAGAGTTCGCGCCAGTTCATAGAAGGAGAAGTGATCGCGGAGATAGGTGGGGCCCGAACCAACATGTCTTGGAATTTATAAAATATAAATTATTTTATATTTTATATACACTTTATACACATAGCCTGAAAGTATTTTTTTTAAAATATGTTTCTGCACATTGTACCATCAGAAAACAAAGGCATCACAAGGAATAACCTAGTGAAGAAAGGGCATGCTCAGTGGCCATTTAATACTGGTTAGGGAGGCCCCTTCCACACAGGTGAATAAAATCTTACATTATCTGCTTTGAACTTGAATATATGGCAGTGTGGACTCAGATAACCCTGTTTAAGGCAGATATTATGGAATTTTTGCCTTGATATTCTGAGTTATATGGCTGTGTGGAAGAGCCTGATGATGTTTCCACACAGATTGGAAATGGAGGCTCCAACAGAAATCACACAATGTTGTTTGACGAGACTCCATCTCTGGGAAAGGGTAAAAATGCTCTAGGATACTAAATTTACCCCGTCTCATGAGGTCTGAGGATTTGGAAGGGCAACTATGAAGAAACTAGGCAAGATCCTGAAGTCTGAAGTTTGAATAATGACATTAGGATTGTCCATGCCATTGTATTTCCGATTTCAATGTATGGTTGTATAACACACCCCGAAGAAGACTTCTACAAATACATAGAAAAAAAAGTGTTCTAAAGCAAATAGATTCTGAACTGTACCTAGAAGCCAAGATGATTAAACTGAGACTATCATAAATATCATGAGAAGACATCTCACTAGAAAATACAATAATGCATGGTAAGAGAGAAGGCAGTCAGAAAAGAGAAAGACCGCATTATAGGTAGAGAAACAGAATCAAGGAAACCACAGCTGCCCAGAGTCTGTAACACTTGTTGAGGACAAGGTGACATGGAAGTCTCTCATTTATACAGTCACCTTAAATCAAAGTACATTTGGAATCAGTTAATTTGTTGCTAGAAAATATTTTGTTCAAAACTATAGAAGGGAATTATTATTATTATTATTATTATTATTATTATTAACACAAGATGAATCTACTACTACTACTGCTACTACTACTGCTGCTGCTGCTGCTGCTACTACTACTAATAATAATAATAATAATAATTCCCTCCTATAGTTTGGATTTAGAATTTAGCCCTGACAATTATTATTATTATTATTATTATTATTATTATTATTATTATTATTATTATTATTATTTGTGGACTCATCTTGTTGTGTTTCTAATAATAATAATAATAATAATAATAATAATAATAATAATTTCCTCCTATAGTCTGAATTTAGAATTTAGCCCTGGCAATAATAATAATAATAATAATAATAATATTTGAAACACAACAAGATAAGTACACAGCAAACAAGATCACTCTGCTGGCTGTTGTGCTGGATCACATGTTGGACACTTCCCAAGTGTCTAGGACTGTGTCATGTATCAGCGAATACTGGTGTAGATCCAAGTAGGGTGACCTTTTGCACTGACGGATGGTAATTTTGTCAGCGCTGATTGTTTTTAAGTGCAGGCCAAGATCTTTAGGCACTGCATTCATTGTGCCGATCACCACTGGGACCACCTTTACTGGCTTGTGCCAGAGTCTTTGCAGTTCTACCTTTAAATCCTCATATTGTGTAAGTTTTCCCTGCTTTCCTCTCGTAAATGAGATTCAAAGCAGCTTAAAACAATAGAAACAATACAAAGTAAAACCTAAAATATATAAGCATTAAAATAGAATTAAACACAGAATTGTGAAAAGCATATAGTTAACATTACATAAAATTATTAGGAGCTGTTACAATAATTGAAACACCACAAAAGTACTCCCTGGCTTAAAAAGCTTTCTTCTTTAAAAGCTTGTCTGGAAAGAAAAGGGTTAACCCTTATGCCTACTTGGACAACTTTCATAAATTATTATTAATTTGATTTTTTAAAAAATAATAACATATTATATGGGAAGTCAGATTTCCCATCACATTGAATTTAGCCCTGAGAATTATTTTTGGATATCGCAGTGAAGCAGAATGGGGAAGGATATTGTAAAATATGACTGCATGTGGGGCATACTTGAAAGCATGTGTGGAATGCCCAGAATTTTAAAACGTGGAAGCCGCATTAGAGGCAAGCAATAAAGAGTTTATGTATAGTAATTACGACAGAATCTCAAGAATTAGAGATCCACATCTTTACAAACAATGGTCTGGATCTTTATATAATGCTAAATCACTTAGATAGTGCAAGCCAGGAGTCTCGATTTTGCCAGATGTTTGAAGTAAGCCAACAACCATCTTAATCCATTGCCATAATGTTGTAGTCTGATTTTATTTCCTGGAATCTTGGCAAAGGAGTTGGGATCATTTATGGCTATGTATAGGTAGTATTCACTTTGTTTTTCCTTTCTTATTCATTGCTCAACTCTGAAAATTCCAACACAGACTCCTCAGGATATTCAGTAATACATTGTAATTGGGAAAGTAAGTGTTGGAGGTCTGAGGGAGTCTCAATGGTATGGTAGTTTTGATTTTGATTCGGGGGGGGGGGTGAGTTTGGTTCAGGGGGGCTGAGACTGAGTGAAAGAGGGTCTACCCTAGCAAACCTTTTGTATTGTTACCCCAATACCCCCATGCATATGGGATATATTGAGCATGGTGATCGGAACATGATATGAATAAATATAACAGTTTAAATAATGTACCAATAAGGCCTTTTAGCAGACCACCATGAGAATTTCGGGGGGGGGGTGAAGCCCCCAACCCCCCTCCCCCCAGCTACATGCCTGCCACTCGAAAAGTGCTCAGTTACATAGACTTACAACACTGGACTGGGCAGCATTCAGAGGGATTCAGTGAAGGTTATCTGCCATGGGACTTCCAAGTAGAGACTATCCAGAAAAGTGCATCACACAATCGAAGGAGTTCTTCCATCATAAAGATATTACTATCAATAACATCCTCCAGGAAATAAAGCCCGACTGCTCATTGGAGGGAAGGATACTAGAGACAAAGTTGAAGTACTTTGGCCACATCATGAGGAGACAGGAAAGCCTAGAGAAGACAATTATGCTGGGGAAAGTGGAAGATAAAAGGAAGAGGGGCCGACCAAGGGCAAGATGGATGGATGGAATCCTTGAAGTGACTGGACTGACCTTGAAGGAGCTGAGGGTGATGACGGCCGACAGGGAGCTCTGGCGTGGGCTGGTCCATGAGGTCACGAAGAGTCGGAGACGACTGAATGAATGAACAACAACAACAAGGAAATTACCAAGGAAGAAAGAAAGCAAACTTACATCTTTCAAGGCCAATAAAGTGAGATCCAATCCAGACAAGATGGAGGCACTCTTTAGTGGGTGGTCCATTTACCACACTGGATCGTGATCAGTCTGTTTTGGAAGGATTTGCACCCACTGCTCACTCCCACCAAAAGATCAGCACTAGATCTAGTATTAGGATGCTCTTGAAACTAGAAGAATAGGTGGTCTCAGTGACTTATTGTGTGCCTGCCTACTCTACACAATTATTGCAGTTTGATTCCTCTTAAATGGTCCTAGTTCCAAGCTGTAGTTTTGTGAAGAGCTTTAGTCCATTCAGCTAGAGCACTAGAGGCTTATTTTGTTATAAGGACCTCACCATGCAGGGTGGTTTCAGAGGCTCTTGGGATTCATCCCATAAAGCAGGGGAGCAGGAGGAATCAGCTTATTTGCGTGGCATTTCATGGGGTTTGGCATCTTTAAAGAAGAAGATGGAGAATTTACTTACCCCATCACATGGGATTATCTCCTCCTATTTCTAGCTCAACCATTCACTTAGAGGAGGCATCTTTCTTAAGACCACATTTCTATGGGGTCCTTGGCCTGTCCTGCCCCTTACTCTAGAAGAGACAAGCACCCATTTTAAAATGCTTCTTTCAATAGGACCCACAATGTCATTAAACTACTAATGCACAGAAGGATCATAAAGGGGCACTGTAATGGGGAAATCCAGCACTTCCTATCCCATGGACAGATACCCGATTTTAGGCGCTTCTATGCGCATGCAATGAGGTGGAGTCAATTTGTGCCCAGTTTATAAATCCTCCCATTTTTACACATTGCAGAGGCACGCTGGGGAGACAAGCAACCACTGGAAGCAGTCCTGCATTGTTTGATGGGTTCCATGGGAATCCATCTTTCAATCGTTTTTGAAGTGTGTAGAAACAGAGGAGGAAAACCATCTGATGAAGTCCTTCGTATAACATAGGTATGCAGTTATATCTCCTGTATCCATAGTTTCAGTTATCTACATCTGATGAAATATGTACCCTTCAGGCATTTTGACTCCATTGTATTCTTGAGTTGGAAACTTGCCAGGCACCAGCACTAGTGGCTTTTCAATGCCAGCTAAAGGCCTTTTCTTTTTCTATACCTGTGCTTTTTCAATCTTGAGTACTACAATTGTTCAGTGTTGCTTTTGCTGCTTTTGTTCTAATTTTTTAAAAATTACATTTACTTTGTTTTTACACTTTGATTTTATGGAGTTTACAGTATTTTTAACATATACTGCCCTGAGAAAACACTAATGATGGAGGACATAAAATGTTGTTTATCTTCATCATCAAGCATGCAATTTTCTGCTCTGGATACTACTACTTTCCTTGACAGCATTGCCTGCTACCCCTAGACTTTGAAAGCAACAAGCCAGGGACTAAACCTGGAATCCTTCGCACAGCAAGGGACGTGTCTCCATTGCTAAACAATATTCCCACCACCACAACTAAGATGGCTTTTAAATGGTGACGTTGATGATATCATAAACCTAACATGTGATTCAAAAACGCTTTGAAGTTCAAATACCACAAATTAGACAATTTTTTGATAATAATAAAGATTTTTCACAATAATAAAAAGGGGGATTTTTACCTCTCAAAGTGGTTTTCCCCTCTCTTGGCTGAATGTCCTTTTTTTTCAGTGCCACATCTATCTACTAAGGGTTGTCATTGCTATGTTGTATGAAATGACCATAATTATTTATGCTCTTGTTTGGCTTGTACATAGCATACGATGCAATAATGTCAGTTTCTTCATTCCAAATGGAACCATGGATATTGAATCCATGGATAAGAGTTCGTATAATATTTATATTTTTAGCAGGCCTGTGATAATATTTTGACAGTGATCTAGTCACACAATAAGTAACTAGAATCCTGTATGTTACATCTTTGTAAATGAAATTACATTTATTTATTTATGTATTTATTTATTTATTTATTTAAAACATTTCTATTCCGCCCTTCTCACTTCGAAGGTGACTCAGGGCACAGCATATACACGGCAAACATTCAATGCTGGGACACAAATTCACATTCACATACATAAACATTAAAAAACATTTATCAAAATATTAAAATACACCTTTTGCGAGAATAAGAGCTAGGCAGTTTTGTTTGTAACATCCATTTCCAGTATGTTACAATGGGCTACTGTTATGCTACTATGTAGCAAAGTTGACAAAATAACCACTGCAACAGGACTAATGCCTAATGGAACAGGATCAGTGCCTAATGGGAACAAAGTGCATTGGGACATTGGTCCTGTTTAAAAGCCCCCAAAGAAGGAGACTCCACCATACTCCGAGAAAGAGACCGTTCCACTGCTGAACAGCTCATACAGTCAGGAAGTTCTTCCTAATGTTCAGGTGGAATCTCCTTTCCTGCAATTTGAACCCCTTGCTCTGAGTCCAGGTCTCCAGAGCAACAGAAAACTTCATGTTATTTTCAGAAAATAAAGACAAAATCAATGCCATTCTGTGTTTTGTCTGTTTGTTTTTGTTAAAAATGTAATACAAATGGCTTGTTGCTGATGACACGATAAATAAAATAATAAAAAATGCCATTCTCTTGGGTCATGTGCTCATGTGCAGCCTAGAAGTAGCCTCTTTGGGCAGGAAGTAGGATTCTAGTGCCCAACATAAATAGTAATGCTTGACATGCAGCCAAGGTACAAAATTTCCAAAACAGGGGGCAAGACCTTGGGACATGACAGGAGATTTAAAATGTTTGTCACTAGATCCCACAGAAAAGGGGGCACTAAAAGAAGAAAAGGGGACCTATGGAGGGCAAATTGACCAGGGTCATTCTACCTCAGAATAGGCCTTGTTTGCGTAGTTACTCATTTTCAGATTCCTTTCACTAGGAGATCTATGGAGTTAAAGTTTTATTTTTCCTGCTCTGACTTGTCAATGGCTATCCAGGATCTTAGGCACAACTTTCTCTGACCCAAGCTCTTTTTAGCTGGAGATGGCAGTTATTGGACCTGCCAGGAACCTGCCTTATAAGAACAATAGCCCTTCCACTCAAGTTTGCCTGCTTCATAGAATCATAGAAGCCAAATAACATTCAATGGACTTTGGAATTAGATAGTACTGTTCACTCTTTGCCACCAACTTCATGCCCCTCCAAACCATGAACATCCCCAAACAATTTGCCTATCGTCAGGTTCAAAATACATGTCATTTCATCTTCACACCTTGCCTTTCAACCCCTAAAAATATTGAGACTAAACCCCTTTTAGCGACAACAGCGGCGAGGATAGTATATGCCAGGTATTGGAGAAAGGAAGAGATACCGGAGATAGAAGAATGGGAGACAAAACTCTTGGAAGTAAAGAATATGGACAGACTAAGTTATCTTATTCAGAAAAGTAAAGGAACAATTGAAAAAGAAACAGACTGGACAAAGATAGACGAATATTTCAAACAGAAATGAAGCGGATGATAAAGCTGGGAGTAAACATTTCCAAAACCCGAACGAGACACAAATAACATCGGAGACAAGAGAATAGTGAATAGAAGAAGGAAAGAAAAGGAAAATACCTCGCAAAGGACACCCGGAAGACAGACCGAAGGAAGGGGGGAAACCCTCGATTTTCTCTCTACCACTTTTAACACACCTTTCACAATCTCTCTCTCTCTGATTCTTCATATCCTCACTCTCAACCACCCCCGATTTCCCCAAGTCTATCCCCCTTAACTACTCTTACTCTTCTCTTGCTCCCATTCCTCTCTCAAATTTTCTGGCCTTTCGAGGCTTATCTACTTTTAACCTGACTGCAATTTTGCTCTCTTTTAATTCTATGTATATAGAAAACGTGAATAAAGATTATTTAAAAAAATATTGAGACTAAACCCTGATGGAATTAAAATACTGACCTAGTTTTATTGTCTTCAAATTCAAGATTAACAAGAGGCATCACAGAAATTAAGCCTTTTGATGCAATGAGGAAGGAGACTCACGTTCGATTTTTTTTCATTGTTGGCATGTTTGCGGTTGTCTCAGAATTTATTGATGTTGTGCAATAGGTCACCTAAGTCATATGGTGCTCCTTATGATGGCTGGCTGAAAAAGCAAAGGTTTAAAAATAGGTGTATAATAAATAGCACATATTAAATAGCCTTTCCAGGTCCAGTTCTCTGGGAAGAAGGGCCACTCCCTGTTAATGCAACAAACGTTCTGACCCTTCCAACGCTTATAATGTAACAATGAAAAGGGCACGAACATTAAAAAAACAAAATATCAAACAGAAGTTTGGAAAAATTATGTGCCAGAAGGAAATACTTGTAGACAGTTTTGTATAATTCCACTCCGCCTTTTTGGAGCACATGGCTGTGGAAAAACCTTTTGATTGTTAAATAAAATAAAATTGGTTGATCCTCTCCAGGTCTCATTTGGGGTTTTGGATGACTCAGGTCATTCTGATGTAAAGTTCCCACCCTTGTTATTTCCCTGATCTGTGGTAGGATTGCCATTCTTTCCTTAGAAAAGAGCCTGGGAAAGTTACTTTTGTGGAACTACAATTTCCAGACAGTGGCTGGAATATTCTAGGAGCTAAAGTTGAAATGGTTTAACTTCTCCAAGATGAAACATTTTGAATGCTCACAACAGGTTGTTATATAGCAGGAGCTTTGGATGATACAGGTATCATGGCTTGGCTTCTCCCAGGTGAGAAGTTGCTTACCTGCACATTTCCAGCAGCACAAATGATCTTGGTGTGCAAATCTGGCCAGGTATTCATCTGGGATTGAAGCATTTAACTTCCTTTTGAAGAATACATGCTTTCAGTACAGGTTCATATGACCAATAGGATGACTGCCAGCTTTCTCTAATGCTCACAAAACACAGTAAGACATTCATCTATGCTGACGATCATGCCATCACTGCTCAAGCAGGGAGCTTTGAGATGGTTGAACAGAAGCTCTCCAAAGCTTTAGGTGCTCTTACTGCCTATTACAGGGAAAACCAGCTGATTCCTAATCCATCTAAGACACAGACATGTCTTATAAATAATTATTATCTTTTAGAAGTATTTTCTGAAGGAGGGGAAGGGAAGGAGAAAAAGAAACTAAAAGGGTGATGCTCCAAGACCCCAAATGCGTGCACCCCACCCACTGTCTCTCAGGTCCCCAACTCCCAGTCAGTCTTGTTACATTAAGTTGTAACAGGATCAAGTATGTGTGTGTGTGTTAAAGAAAACCTTATACTGTTGATTATTATGTGCAGCTGCTAATGTAGGTCAACTAGTAAGTTTGGACCACACCCAGTGGGGTTTAACTGTATGGATTTTAGAATACAGTTCAGCGTTTGCTCTGAGGAGCCTTTGCTCAGGCATTTTGCTCATCCATGTCTACTGCTCTCTCATTTGGATGAAGGTGAAGAAGCCTTATTGTGTATTACTTACAAGGACTATATAAGTTTGTTGCACTGTTTGTTTTTGTTTGCAACACTGCAATTTTATGGTTTAACTCTGCTGATAAGAGTAAAGTTTTTCTGTTCTTTTTCCTCTTGCCTGGGTGCAATGTTATTGTGTCTTCTGCATTGGACCTGACTGAAACACGCTATGCGCAACAAGTCTCACTAAATAAAAAGAATCAAGAAAACCAAGGAAAATCAATAAGATTTAACTGTGGTGCAGGCATGTAGGCGGGGGGGGGGGGGTCCTTGAGGGGCTTCTCGCAGACCACCATGAGAATTTCGGGGGGGGGGGGGGGTTGAAGCCACTCAAGCTCCCCCCCCCCTGAAATTCTCATGGTGGTCCGCGAGAAGGCCTTACTGGTACATTATTTAAACTGTTATGTTTATTCATATCATGATCTGATCACCATGCTCAATATATCCCATATGCATGAGGGTATTGGGGTAACAATACAAAAGGCTTGCTAGGGTAGACCCTCTTTCACTCAGACTCACCCCCCCCCCCCCCTGAATCAAACTCAGCTCCCCTCGAATCAAAATCCTGGCTACGGGCCTGCTGTGATGCCAAATAGAGGAGGATGAGCCATGATCGGCTGCCACATGGTCCCTTTTCAGATGGAATCCATGATAGACTGGGCCCTTGCCGTTTTGGGCACCAAACAAAATAAAGAAGCCAGATAGGCCAAAGGGAATGGCTAAAAACATATATGGTCCATTTCAAAACTATGGTGGGAGGAGTGACATTTTACAATTATTTCTAGAATTTCATTGCCATATATGATCAGCATATGGTGATGGGATGCAGAGCAGTAGCTTCTTTTGACCTCTGTCCTGGTGCCCTTTGTTTTGGCTTCTTTACAAACACTGCGGTTTCCATTCCTTGTGTCTCCATCTCTTGGCATTTAATTTAATTGACTGGTACTGAGTTAATAACCATGAAAAGGCAAGGGGATGAATAAGTGTCTCATTTACTTCACAGCATAGTTTTTGCCTTGGCATCAACCCCTCATGCACATTTCTATTTAGGTAATACTGAAAGCTTCCATGTGTTTTTCTCTAGTTGACAAAAGATTTAGGTTTTTTTTAAAAAAATATCATAAGATTGGCTGGAGTAAAAACAAATAAACTGAAACCTTCATTCACTGGGCCAAAATTAGTGAGGAAAACACTTTTTCCTGTTTTTTAGCCATCACTTATGCCAAAACACATCAGGTATGCCCCAATCCCTCAAAAACAAAATAGCCAAACGGAGGGAATTTAAGCCGGAGGGAATGTGTTCTTGTCATTAATGCATGGTTTCCTGGTTACGGTAGTACATTAGTTAAAAGCTGGATGTGAAATTTCTTAACAAGACTTAAAAAAAAGAACACATTCTAGGTCACTTTTTCAGTAACGCAACAAAGTAAGCAACCCCCCCCCCTTTGAAAAAGGGGAAAGGGGGAGAGGAGAGTGCTACACCTGCAGAATTTTACCAGCTCGCATTACAAAGGCCTCTCTGAAGTGGTTGGGGAGCTATTTCCATTGCAAAACAGCAAGTGCTCTTGAAAGGAATTCCAAGAGCCAAATTAGACAGATTACATCACAGTGTATTTCCCTGCAGCATAAGGTACTGTTTGAAACACCTGCTTGACATATTTGAAACATTCGCAGAGGGTACACAGGCTACTTTCGAAAAAGGGGAAAACCTCTAGCGAAAAATGAAGCAAGAATGGTCAAGCCACTAATTGGTAGCATGCTAATTGAGCTAGAACTTTGTTGTCAAAATCTTCTAAGGCCAGAATCACTGGGTTGCTGTGAGTTTTCCAGGCTATATAGCCATGTTCCAGAGGCATTGTCTCCTGACGTTTTGTCCACATCTATGACAGGCATCTATGGCAGGGTCTCTGGTGGTGCAGCAGGTTAAATTGCTAAGCTGCTGAACTTGCTGACTGAAAGGTTAACAGTTCAAATCCAGGCAGCAGGGTAAGCTCCTGCTGTTAGCCTCCGCTTCTGCCAACCTAGTAGTTTGAAAACATGCAAATGTGAGTAGATCAATAGGTACCGCTTCGATGGGAAGATAACGGTGTTCCATGCAGTCATGCCAGCCACGTGACCTTGGAGGTATCTACGGACAATGTCAACTCTTCGGCTTAGAAATGGAGATGAGCACCACCCCCCAGGTTTGGACATGACTAGACTTAATGTTAAGGGAAACCTTTACCTTTACCTGTGGTAGGCATCTTCAGAGGTTGTACAGCATCTGAGGGTGCCTGCCATAGATGTGGGTGAAACGTCAGGAAAGAATGCTTCTGGAACATGACCATACGGCCCGGAAAACTCACAGCAACCTAAGCTAGAACTGCTTGGCTTTTTCAAAAAATCACTTTCAAATTTCACCCATTTTGGCTACCAAAACTCATAAAGTCAGTATCAGACTCGTGATTGGCTGAGAAACCGGGCTAGCTAGTTTCTCTGACATCACTGACAGGAGGAGGGGGAGCCCTACGGCAGGGAGAAGAACAAATAATTGGTCAGTTTAAAGGTCCAGTCCAGGGGTCCTCAAACTAAGGCCCGGGGGCCGGTTACAGCCCTGCAAGGTCATTTACCCGGCCCTCACTAAGGGTCAACCTAAGTCTGAAACGACTTGAAAGCACACACAACAACAACAATCCTATCTCATCAGCCAAAAGCAAGTCCACACTTCCCACTGAAATACTAATAAGTTTATATTTGTTAAAATTGCTCTTCATTTTAATTATTGTATTGTTTTTGTGTGTGTTTTTGCAGTACAAATAAAATCCGTGCAATGTGTATAGGAATTCATTCATGTTATTTTCAAATTAAAATCCGGCCATCCAACAGTTAGAGAGACTGTGACCTGGCCCTCTGTTCAAAAAGTTTGAGGACCCCTGGTCCAGTCCATTGCAGAGATGCCCATGTGGAGGACACAGAACACAAGGGGGTGATTGCATGTATATGCAGATGATTCCTTGACTGACTTAAGTATCCAGTTCTCTCGAGAAACGGGTGCAAGACCCAAAAGACAAAAGGTGACAATCCCAAATAACCAGGGACCTGGCTGCCTATTTAGAAGACTAATATATTCATATCTGTTTATCCTTCTCTTCCGTGGGAATGACAAGCGTCTATCCTTAGTCAAACAGGTAAACATCCTAAGCTCATCTTGGTGACAAAGGGTCATCTGTCTCACATACATACACAAAAGGATCTGATATTATCTAGCTTGGGATCATTGCAGGGACCTTTCTTTAACTATGTAGTTATCTTTGTTCTCAGGAGCTTATGCAAACATGGGGCACTGGGGAAGCAGCTGCTTTCAGGATATATTTAATATATGTTTATAATATAGAAATTGATACAGTACACAAGTAATACAAGTTACACAAGAAATGTCGATTTTATACATTCATTAAAGGGTTTAGCTTTGAAATAGTTTAGGGTACAGTTGCTGCTTGGTCCTTCTGCAGTGGTTCTCAACCTGGGGGTCGGGACCCCTAGAGGGGTCGTGAGGAGGTGTCAGAGGGGTCGCCAAAGACCACCACAGACAGTATTTTCTGTTGGTCATGGGAGTTCTGTGTGGGAAGTTTGGCCTAATTCTATTGTTGGTGGGCTCTAGAATGCTCTTTGGTTGTAGGTGAACTATAAATCACAGCAACTACAACTCCCAAATGTCAAGGTCTATTTTCCCCGAACTTCACCAGTGTTCACATGAATATTTGTGCCAAGTTTGATCCAGATCCATCATTGTTTGAGTCCACAGTGCTCTATAGATGTAGGTGAACTACAACTCCAAAACTCAAGGTCAATGCCCACAAACCCTTCCAGTATTTTCTGTTGATCATGGGAGTTCTGTGTGCCAAGTTTGGTCCAATTCCATTGTTGGTAGAGTTCAGAATGCTCATTGAATGTAGGTGAACTATAAATCCCAGCACCTACAACTCCCAAATGACAAAATCAATCATCCCATCCCAACCCCACTAGTATTCAAATTTGGGCATATTGGGTATTTGTGAATTTGGTCCAGTGAATGAGAATACATCCTGCATATCAGATATTTACATAACGATTCATAACAGTAGCAAAATTACAATTATGAAGTAGTAATGAAATTAATTTAATGGCTGGGGGTCACCACAACATGAAGAATGACACCAAATTGGGAGGGATAGCCAATACTCCAGAGGACAGGAGCAGCATTCAAAATGATCTTGACAGATTAGAGAGATGGGCCAAAATTAACAAAATGAAGTTCAACAGTGACAAATGCAAGATACTCCACTTTGGCAGGAAAAACGAAATGCAAAGATACAGAATGGGGGATGCCTGGCTCGAGAGCAGTACGTGTGAAAAAGATCTTGGAATCCTCGTGGACAACAAGTTAAACATGAGCCAACAATGTGATGTGGTGGCAAAAAAAGCCAATGGGATTTTGGCCTGCAGCAATAGGAGCATAGTGTCTAGATCTAGGGAAGTCGTGCTACCCCTCTATTCTGCCTTGGTTAGACCACACCTGGAATATTGTGTCCAATTCTGGGCACCACAATTCAAGAGAGATATTGACAAGCTGGAATGTGTCCAGAGGAGAGCGACTAAAATGATAAAAGGTCTGGAGAACAAGCCCTATGAGGAGCGGCTAAAGGAGCTGGGCATGTTTAGCCTGAAGAAGAGAAGGCTGAGAGGGGATATGATAGCCATGTATAAATATGTGAGAGGAAGCCACAGGGAGGAGGGAGCAAGCTTGTTTTCTGCTTCCCTGGAGACTAGGACGCGGAACAATGGCTTCCAACTACAAGAGAGGAGATTCCATCTGAACATGAGGAAGAACTTCCTGACTGTGAGAGCCGTTCAGCAGTGGAACTCTCTGCCCCGGAGTGTGGTGGAGGCTCCTTCTTTGGAAGCTTTTAAATAGAGGCTGGATGGCCATCTGTCAGGGGTGATTTGAATGCAATATTCCTGCTTCTTGGCAGCGGGTTGGACTAGATGGCCCATGAGGTCTCTTCCAACTCTTTGATTCTATGATTCTATGAATTGAATTAAGGGGTCGCGGCATTAGGAACGTTGAGAGCCACTGTTCTCAGACCTCCAGGACCTTTGACATTGAAAAACTTTGAATGGGTGGAACGTTTAAAAAATAAAGAAAAACATCATATCTTTTGCTTGAAGTCTTTTTAGAGATCACAAACATTTGAGGCGGGTGCTGTGGCTTGACAACAGTCTCTGACATTCCCTGCCAACTCCCCAGAAGACTACAACTTTTTTCAAATGTCAAAGAACAAGAACACTGCTGAAGCCTAGCCAAGTCCAAGAACATAGAACATACCAGCTACTTTGTAGTAGAAACACCTAAAAGCCAATAAAATGGAGAGGCCAGACTTTGCTTGAAACTGCAGCAAGCAAACTGGGCTGAAGAGTAATTACTGGACCCATCTGTGTGACAGTTATTTCAACAAACCCCAGTAAATGAGTGTTTATTTTATAGTACTTTCTGGAAGCCCTAACAAAAATAAGAGCTAAGCATTGCCTGGATATTATGAGCCATTCTTGGAAATTGTCCCTTTTCCCTAAATTTATTGGAGAGGTTTGTCATTTTGAAGAGTGGGAGCCGGGAGAAGGTGCACAAGCTATGTTGTTCTTCTAAGAAACAGAAGACTATGGCCTTCTAGTGATAAATTTTTGCCAGTGCCAGAAAATTATAGTAACAGATTCTGTGGGTCTGTGCTTACATTGTTCCCCGTCATGTCTAGGAATCTTATGTGCTTCACAGGAGATGGTGCTTGAGAATAGAGACTAATCTCAGGTTCTGTACAGCTATAGATGAGTGACTATGTCAATTCCAAGTTCTACTCCATCTTAGCTGCTATCTATCTTCAGTTCATTTCACCTTGTTTGGCTTACGTACCATTTTAAAACAACAAGAAAATACAGAGTCTAGTGCTCAGTCTTATGGTTTGAAATGGTATAGAAAAAGTGAAATAGCAATGGGGAGAGTAGTGAGAAAATTTGAGTATAATTTTAACTGTTACTAGCCGTCCCCTGCCATGCATTGCTGTGGCCCAGTCTGGTATCTGGAAAGTAATGAGGAAGTGTTGGTTTCTAATATATGTAATTTCATTCTGCTTGTGGGTAAACAGTATTTCTTGCTGTTTCTTTGTCAGTGTTGATGTAGAGATTGTCTGGTTTGCCAACTCTGGAACATGCAACATATAATTGTCCTTCTTTAGGGGTCCCTTTCAAATCTATGATACTATATCTCTCTGTGTGTGAATTATATATATCTATCTATATTTATGGCTGGATGGCTCTTTGTCAGGAGGGCTTTGATTACGTTTTCTTGCGCTGGTGAAGGGAGTTGGACTGGATGGCCTTAAGTATTTTCTGGTGGTCATGGGGTTCTGTGTGGGAAGTTTGGCCCAATTCTGTTGTTGGTGGGGTTCGGAATGCTCTTTGATTGTAGGTGAACTAGAACTCCAGTAACTACAACTCCCAAATGTCAAGTTCTATTCCCCCCAAACTCCATCTATGTTCAGATTTGGGCATATTGAGGATTTGTGCCAAGTTTGGTCCAGATCCATCATTGTTTGAGTCCACAGTGCTCTCTGGATGTAGGTGAACTACAACTCCAAAAATCAAGGTCAATGCCCACCAAACCCTTCTAGTATTTTCTGTTGGTCATGGGAATTATGTGTGCCAAGTTTGGTTCAATTCCATTATTGGTGGAGTTCAGAATGCTCTTTGATTGTAGGTTAACTATAGATCCCAGCAACTACAACTCCCAAATGACAAAATCAATGTTTGAGTGATGGTCACTCCTTGGGTTAGTAGGTGTCTTGTGGCCAAATTTGGCAGCAATTCATCCAGTGGTTTTTGAGTTAGGTTAATCCCACAAACAAACATTACATTTTTATTTATATAGATAGATGGGAGTCAGATTGGTGAAGTGGCTGTTGTTCACATAAAATATGTATGT
Source organism: Anolis sagrei (assembly GCF_037176765.1). Taxonomy (NCBI): domain Eukaryota; kingdom Metazoa; phylum Chordata; class Lepidosauria; order Squamata; family Anolidae; genus Anolis; species Anolis sagrei. The sequence goes on along the minus strand of NC_090021.1, from coordinate 141,762,701 downwards.
ATCTTCTAAGGTACATCTTAATGTACTCATTTTTACAGGGGTGATAAGCCTTTGACTCTTCAGGTGTTTGCATATATAACTCCCATCAGCTCCCTCATTACCAATAACTGTGGAAATTACAGTCCAAAATATCTGAAGGGCTGAAGCTTTCCCACCCTTCCTTTAATTGAAGCATTTCCTCCAATGGAACCATCTTCCAAATAATTTCTACTTATTTTTATGAGTGGTTTCACATAATATGTACATTTGCTCACACACTTCCTAATGTACACACATTTTGTGTGCATTTTTGACCGGAGAACTGTACCACAAAAATCCAGGAAAGGACAAATTCTGGTCTACAAAGAAATTTTGATTCACTTGTTGGATGAAATGTGAATAACATCATTCTGTCTGAAAATCTGGAACAAATGACTTCCTCTTCAATCTCTTTGTACAGCAGGGGTAGTGGTTTGACTTCAGGACTGCAGGAACGTCTTTGATCTAAAATGCTGTAGTCAACAAACCCAAGCCAGGTGTGATACAGTGCACATGCACTAAGAGTTAAGGAACTGTGTTCCTCTGAGAATATGCGCAATCAAGGAATATGTGGTCAGCACCAATATCAAAAACAAGAGAGACTAAGTCTGAAAAAGTGGCTTAATTTAATAGTCTGGCATATGTTTCAGAAATTCTTCTTTTATCCAAAGTATATTGCGAACAAATGCAAAGAACCATTTGGCAGTCATTTATAATCTGATCTTAGTCTTAATATCATGCTTTCATATTGTTATTACACCAATCCATAATAAATAGGAAAAAATAGAGTGAACTCCTTGTTCATTCACAGCCTAAAAAGTACATCCAACGTAAATACTAAAATAGTGTTGCATATAGCAAAGCGTTACAAAATGAACAAATGTGGGGCACCTCCAGATGGGCCAAACATGTCAGTGGTTGTTGAAGGTTTTTATGGCTAGAATCACTGGGTTGTTGTAGGTTTTTCGGGCTATATGGCCATGTTCTAGAAGCATTCTCTCCTGACGTTTCACCTGCATCTATGGCAAGCATCCTCAGAGGTTGCTTATTTGTTTATTTATTATTTACTGTATTTGCTTGCCATAGATGCAGGTGAAATGTCAGGAGAGAATGCTTCTAGAACATGGCCATATAGCCCGAAAAACCTACAATAACCCATGTCAGTGGTTGCTGGGAACTACAGTATTTCTTGCAGTAGTTTAGGGGTTTGTTTTTAACAATATCCAAATGTTTGTCTTCTCCTGAATTTGGTTGTGTGCTTTTAATTTCCAACTTATGGCAACCCTATCATAGGGGTTTGTGGCAAGATTTGTTCAAAAGGAGGTTTCCTTTGCCTTGAAACTGAAAGTGTTTGGGGATGTGATGTGCAAATCAGCAAAAAAGCATGCCCACCCCCCCCCCACCCCTCTCAGTCCATTTACCAAGAAATTCCTGAAATCGGGAGAGGTAAGATTAAGTCCATTGGCATCAATGGGAAAACTTAGAAGTTCGTTTTTTTTGTCATTTTTAGGCCTATCAGTATGAAACTTGCCTCAGTTGTAGCCAACATTTACACCTGCAAGCCTGCCAAGTTTCATAATGTTTCACCAGTCCACTGATTTTTGGGAATTTTTTAAATTTTTTACCGTAATATTTTTTTTCAATCACAAGAAGAAATGTGAGAAAAAGAGGGAGAGAAAAACCTCAATTCCCATCATGTCCCAGGAGGGAGCGCAGAGGCTCCTTCAATGCCTGCACCATGCAAAGTGCTGTTGGGAAAGTTCCCAGTGGGGCCCTCTCCATAGAAAGCCTTTCCCGGCGGGCGGGGGGGGGGCGGGGAGCTTCAAGAAGGGATGGAGGAGGCTGCTGGGTAAGAAAAAATATAAGATGCCCACAACCACCAGGTGCCTACTCTTGTCTGATTTGCAATGCTGCCCAAACCTCCAGTAGAATGCCGTTCAGCCCCATCACCCCCATTAGCCAAAAGATCCAGTTGTCATGATCCTTCATCTGAGCCTTCATCTGGGTCCTACTCAGTTCATTTTTGGTGATCTGGCTACCAGATTGCTGAATTTCCTCAAATCGGGAATTGCCAAATGGAATCGTGCACACTCCTAAAAGTGTGTGACTTGCCTAGCATCCTCCAATGTTTAAACTGCAACACCGCTATGGCTCTTGCTACAAGCTGTTAGTCTGTAGTACAAACTGTGTAACACTGATGATTTTCAGGGACCGGCAGTTCTCAGAATCTCAGTGATGTTGCAAACATTAATAGGAGCATAGTGTCTAGATCTAGGGAAGTAATGCTACCCCTCTATTCTGCTTTGGTTAGACCACATCTGGAATATTGTGTCCAATTCTGGGCACCACAATTCAAGAGAGATATTGACAAGCTGGAATGTGTCCAGAGGAGGGCGGCTAAAATGATCAAGGGTCTGGAGAACAAGCCCTATGAGGAGCGGCTTAAGGAGCTGGGCATGTTTAGCCTGAAGAAGAGAAGGCTGAGAGGAGATATGATAGCCACGTATAAATATTTGAAAGGAAGCCACAGGGAGGAGGGAGCAAGCTTGTTTTCTGCTGCCCTGGAGACTAGGATATAGAACAGTGGCTTCAAACTACAAGAAAGAAGATTCTATCTGAACATGAGGAAGAACTTCCTAACTGTGAGAGCCATTCAGCAGTGGAACTCTCTGCCCCGGAGTGTGGTGGAGGCTCCTTCTTTGGAAGCTTTTAAATAGAGGCTGGATGGCCATCTGTCAGGGGTGATTTGAATGCAATATTCCTGCTTCTTGGCAAGGGGTTGGACTAGATGGCCCATGAGGTCTCTTCCAACTCTTTGATTCTATGATTCTATGACTGTGGAGATCATGGGAGTTGTAGTCCAAAGAAGTAAAATGTCCAAGCTGTAAAACAATTGACAGTTATGACATGTAAAGATCTAACTAAAACTAGTTACAAAAAGAAGTGATACTACCCTTTGTTGGATTACTACTCATGGTGACTTTTAATTATAGTTGGCCCCCTGCATCCATAGATTCAACCAACCGTGGCTCAAAAATATTAGGGGAAAACCCCTGTACTCATTTTAGTTGTTTGGCATTTTATAGAAGGGATGGCGTTTTACAACACTATTGTACATAACCAGACTGAAACATTCACATATTTTAACAATCACTGGTGGTGGTGGGGAGGGGGGGGGTGTCCTGGAACCAAACCACAACAGATACCAAGGGCTAATTATATGTTACAAATACTATGTAACTTGGTTATGACTTAATTATTTCAAAAAGGAATTAATTCCAGACTCTTATGATATTTCTCTCAGTGGTAGCCATGCTGTGCATAACATCTGTGAATGACATTTTTACAGGATTAAATGGTATTGGAGCTTGCCAAAGTCATGACCCCACCTGCTCACTAAAGGTAAGTCTCCTCCTCTGAATCTTTCATTTATGATTTTGTGCCCAAAGTCCTATTATAGACATAATAATGTTTGTCAAGTAGTTAGTGATGTTTAAATGTCTGGCTGATGCTTGATGACATTTATAATGTCTCTCATGAGCTTCAGAAAGCTTGACTCCTTTGCCAAGTGCTTGACAGCATTCATAACATCCGCCATACATCTCACATAATGTTTAATAATGCCTGCTAAATGCTTCATGATGTTAATGATGTATCCGCCAAGTGCATTGCGTGGGGTGCCAAGTCCTTGACCACATCTATAACATCTGACTTGTGGCTTGCGGCATGTAAAAGGACCAATCTGAAGTGTGATGTAATTTCACCCCACTGAGCCTCTCAGTGATAGATGAACTTGGCCCATGAGCTCTGTGTTTTCCAGTGAGGCTGACACCAGATGGAAGTCACCTCAACATAATTTATTCACTTTTTCAGTTAATTCTGCCAGTTTTACAAATAATCCCACAGATTAGTAGTTCTTGAGATAAACCCAGTGAGTTATATGGTGAATGGACAAAGTGTGGTATAATGGTCAGGGGACTGCCAGTTACAACCCCCCCAGACTTATCTACCTCACAGGATTATTGTGATAAATTGGGGATAATAATAATAATAATAATAATAATAATAATAATAATAATAATAATAATAATTTAAATGATAAGGATTTAAATGAGGATTTAAAGATCGAACTGCAAATACTCTGGCACAAACCAGTCAAGGTGGTCCCAGTGGTGATCGGCACACTGGGTGCAGTGCTTAAAGGCCTTGGCCTGCACTTAAACACAATCCGCACGGACAAAATTACCATCTGCCAGTTGCAGAAGGCCACCTTACTGGGATCTGCACACATTATTCGCCGATACATCACACAGTCCTAGATACTTGGGAAGTGTCCGACGTGTGATCCAATTCAACAGCCAGCGGAGTATCTGCTGTGGACTCATCTTGTTGTGTTTCTAATAATAATAATAATAATAATAATAATAATAATAATATAAACTTTATTTATACCCCACCACCATCTCCCCATAGGGGACTTGGGGCGGCTAACATGAGGCCAAGCCCAAGATACCATAAAGCAAAATAAAATATAGAATGCAGATAACAAAAAATTACATCAAAATAAAATACGTACAGTAGCAAAATAAAATAAATAAAACAAATTAACACAATATAAAATCAAACATAAAATAAATAAAACAAATTAACACAATATAAAATCAAACAGAATGGGCAGGCCAAATTAACACAATATAAAATCAAACAGAATGGGCAGGCCAAATTGACAAGGTAAAATGATAAAACCCTGGGTGATGTAAGAAAGAATGTAAGAAAGAAAATATGCAATTGAGGGTAGTCCAAAAAGAATAAACAGTGGGGTAGGCTTTCAGTTTAGGATGTGGGGGAAAGAGACATGTAGGCTGCCTTGAGGTCACCAGAGGAAGGCAGGATAGAAATGCGACAAATTATTATTATATTGTTTAGAAACAAGATTGAAAGCTGATTTGTGTCCATAGTAGGCATGGTTAGGTTCGGTCAGAATCTTCTTAATTCGGAATAAATTCGCAAAGATTTGCTTTTTGAAGTGATTTCAAAATTTTTAAGGAACCCAGAAGTCCCTTTGCCCTTCCGAAGCCCAAAGCTTTTTCCGCTATTTCTGTTACGAAGCAGTAAGTGAGTCCGAAACGATTCAGCTTTTCACCACTTCTGGTCCCTGGCCTCGGGTCAAGCCAGATAAACCATTTTAAACCAGAGTGGATGAATTTCCTCCCTTTCCTCCTCCCCCATCTGTCTCAAGCCAGAGAAGCCTTTTTAAACCAGAGAAGGATGAATGTCCTCCCTTTCCTCCCCCCCTCCTTCTGTCTCAAGCCTGGGAAGCCGTTTTAAACCAGAGTGGATGAATTTCCTCCCTTTCCTCTCCCCGCTTCTGTCTCAAGCCTCTCTGCTCAGTTCATCTGTTCAATTTGCTTTACCCCCTCACCTCACTTTAGGTTTATTTTGTATTTGGGATCTCGTGCCTTCAGAATATTTTGGCCTATGTCATTATACAAAACTTTATAAACCCAAGGAAAAAGAACAGATCATGATTATTATTATGAAGAAGAAGTTTATTGACACCCCTTTCCCACAAAATCAGGAGTGAAGGAGATTTGCAAATTAAAATTCAATGTAGTTAAAGCATACAAAAGACCAACATTAAAATTGAACTAAACTATCCACAACATCACGCACCTCATAGGCCTCTGAAATCTGGGTCACTTTTCTACCATCCATGCATTTTCTTATTTATTATATCCAAATTTTAGAAGATTGCTCCCTCATTCAACACAAAATTGAAATGGCAGAGGTCTATGTCATATGGAAGCATTTACATAAAAATTGCAAAAAGAAATGGGAGAAGGTCCACATCTCAAGCTGACTCTACATAGGGTGCCATGGAATGCTTCGTGCATGGATCCAAACCCGTCAAAGGGTCCACAATTTATGAATTGAACCCATTCCAAGAGATACCCTAAGGAATGCAAAGGACACAAAGCTATCCTTCACTTGGTTTTATTTCTTACCATTATTTATGATCATCTTCCATCACTCTGCTACACTTCTTCTCATGTTCATTGGCACAACATTTTACTGTTTCCTTTGTGCCTGTAAAACAATTCAGCAAGAAAAAAACTTGTGTGGGATTAACTCTTTTCATAGTGGGAGCTTTTCAAAATATATATTGCTACAGATTATCCAATTAAAGAAATGATTTGCAGCAATTCCACACATTCACTGCCAAACCGTCTCTCTCTGCATTTGACACAGGTGCTTATTTGTATAAGGCTAGAGGCAAGCAATATTTTTCAGAAGGTTGACAGTGTATTGAGAAAGGATTAGCTTCTCATGGGATACAGGCATCCCCCTTGTCTCACTGTTGTCACTGGTCAAGTAGGTCTAACAGGCCTGAGAAATGTGTACAGATTGTGCATTGTTTTTGAAGATTACAGGAAATCAACCAGTAGGTTGTGATATTGGCACACTGTGCAATTATAGCTCGATATTCCACTTGAACTGCCATGTTTGTATTTTATGTAATCCTGAGATTTGTCACCTGGGAAGGCACTTGAATTCTTAGTACCCTCTTTAAACGACCAACCCCAGGACTCCATAGGATGTAGCCATGAGAGATGAATTGGAATCGGAGCAGTATAATTACATCGTGTGAATGGGTCCATTGTCCTCCACTCTATGGGAGGATTTGTTTTTGAGAGGTGTGGCATTTTCAGAAGCTTTTCTTTAAAAAAAAACACATGAAGAAGCTAAAGCGATTGCAGAAGTATGGCCCTGCAGGAACCCAATGTAAGGACCATTGGCACCACAATAACTTATAACATCTGTTTACCAACTTCCTGCTCACCGTCTTCCCTACACATCAAGCCAACCTTGAGTTTGCAACCAGAACAAAGTTGAACATGCAGGGTTTTTTTTTAATTGAGATCCATATGGAGTCAATAAAATAATATTGGTGGCTCACTCTCTTAGAGCACTGCCCCCATACTCCTGAATTATGACAGTGGCCATAACAATGTTTATGAATTTGTTTGTCTGCTAATTTATGCTGTGATATGGAGACATGGTGGAAGGGGGGAGCTTTGATTTCAGTTTTCTCTAAGGATCTTTTCACTTACTCGGTGCATTGCTCAACTAAAAGAGGGAGGGAGAAATAAAAATTCAACCCAAAGATATCATGGAGAACAATCACATCATGCTGTTATATCACCATAGTGATATATAAGTCCTGCTTTTGCCTTAGCTTTATCATATGATGTTGTTGCTCTCCAGCCATTGTTACATTACTAAATAGTTGAAAATGTTTTTCTCCCGCTGGAAATAATCCCGTTATTTTGCCACAACAATTCAGTAATCAGTTCAGGAGTGGCTATCTCATAATGCTTTCTTCCATGGATGAGCTATTAGTAGACACAGTGTGGTTATGGCCATGTTATTCCTCCCTCAAGGGTTCTCTGCTCCCTCAAAGCAGTTGCTCTACTCCGAACTTAAGAACGGAAAACGGAACGTTGGTGGACAGGAAAAGAAATTTAAAGATGGGCTCAAAGCCAACCTTAAAAACTCTGGCATAGACACTGAGAACTGGGAAGCCCTGGCCCTTGAGCGCTCCAGCTGGAGGACAGCTGTGACCAGCAGTGCTGCAGAATTTGAGGAGGCACGAGTGGAGGGTGAAAGAGAGAAACGTGCCAGGAGGAAGGCGCGTCAAGCCAACCCCGACCGGGACCGCCTTCCACCTGGAAACCAATGCCCTCACTGCGGAAGAAGATGCAGAGCAAGAATAGGGCTCCACAGCCACATACGGACCCACAAGGAAATCCATAATGGAAGACCATCTTACTCGTCCAACGAGGGATCGCCTAAGTAAGTAAGTAAAGGTTATGGCCATGTTATTCCTCCCTCAAGGGTTCCCAGGGAAATCTCTGGCAAAGAAGCCCCAGACAACTTCTGGTCCTTGGGGAGACAAGATCACTTTGTTTGTGTGTTCAAATCACTTTTCACCCAATCTTCTGAATTTGCCTTTTTGTTTGTTTGTTTGTTTGTTTGTTTGTTGTGATATTGTCATAATGACACATCCTACTGTCATGACAGTGCAAATCATGCTTCCAAAGATCAAATATGGCAAGGGCATGACAGAAATTATCAACAATCAGTTACACTTATGAGACTGCCTGGAGCAGATTTCAACTATCTTTCAAGGTCTGTAAGTGATGTAATCTTTCTTTGGATGAAAAGCAGTGCCCACTGAAGTGTGTGCCATTTGGTTAAACCCCATTCTGTTTTCAGTATTGGGATTTTGGTGGACCTCCAGATCCATTTTTCAGGAGCCTCCCAAATTCAGTTGAAGAAAATCAATTTTTTGTGTGAAGGGCACCATTGGTAGTAGTTTGTATGTAGAAAGCAAACTGCTTATTTACTGCTATTTGAGTCAAAAAGCAAGCCAATCCATGCAAAGCTGTGAGCAGCACTGAGAATTTAGATCACTGATCTGTCTCTCTCAGAAACCTGCTCGCAACAGAAAAATGGAAGCCCAGCTTGGCTAAAAGACACATCCTGACTTTCTTCTGTTCTGATTGGATCAATGGGCAGGGCTCATAGGGAAACCCCGTGCGGGCACACAGCAGCCTCTCCATGCTCCACGTGCAACTGAAATAAACAGAAAGCAGCCATGTGGTCTGTTGTGGCTGGAAAAAAATGGCGGCAGAGCCTGTGCCATTACAGGTAGCCAAAAGGGCTGAACCAGCCAACCAGCCAGAGCCCATTTGTAAAAATGAAAATGTGCACAACGCTAGTGCCCACCTAGAAATTTGTTTCAGAATTAAACAGGGGATGGGAATACAACATTGCAGGTAGTTTCAAGAATCATCAGAAAATAGTTTGGGGTCACAGTAATGCCATTTGATTTGTTTAAAACTTCCAAGAACTGCAGTAATACCTAAATACCACAACTTCTCAACATATTTGTTATTATGGAGAAGCATGTGACCTGAAATACTGTATCCAGTTCTGAGCACCACAAATCAAGAAGGATATCGACAAGGTGGAACATGTCCAGAGAAGGACAACCAAAATGATCAAAGGTTTGAGAGTCAAGGAGCAATTTAAGGAGTTGATTATGTTCAGCTTGGAGAAGAGAAGGCCGAGAAGGGACATGATTGCCATGTTTAAATATTTAAGAGGATTTAAGAGGGTGTCACACTGAAGCTGGAGCAAACTTGTTTTTCTGCTGCTCTGGAGACTAGGACACAGAGAAATGGATTCAAACTTCTGGAAAAAAGATTCCACCTACACATTAGGAAGAACTTGAGCTGTTCAACAGTGAAATATGTTGCCTTGGAGTGTGGTGGAGTCTCCTGAGTGTTGACTGCCTCCAAAACTAGGACATTCTGAAGAGTTCAGGTAACTCTCCAAGTAAAACTCTCTTTCTGGTGTGCTCCTTTACCAGAGAGGCCCATCCAAGAATGCTCGTCAGCCGAACATACTGTGACTTCTTTATTCCATGCTAATAATATGATCCAGGCCTATGGACAGAGTGACATAACTTCTGAGTCAAGAGTATCTGTGGTAGGAAAAATCATAAAGGTGACCCTTTAAGCACTTCACCATTTTTCCTAAAGACTTGGTGTCTGCATCTTATAAACATGGGCATCTGCTGTTGCCAGTTTGGGGGCTGAGGATCATGACGGGATGACACAATGGCTTAATGACTGAGGTTATTTACATTAAATCTCCAAACACTTTTTCAAGGCCCAAATGGGAGTGATGTAATATAATACCTATTAAACCATTCTCAAGGGTAGAAAAACTAATGCTGACCTCCAGGCCAAAAGTTTCATTTTTATCTTTCTTAAACACTGAGAGAGAAGAACTCTACTTCTTAATCAGATAGTCCTATGATACCAAAAGGAGTTGAAAACTTTTAATTAAAGAAGAATCCCTTAAAATCCCAGCAGTGGGATCAGGGCTTGATACAGCTAAATCTTTCCAGGCATATGTCAGCCAGCTTGAAAAATGAGCTCCAGAGTAGGATCATTTTAAAAGTTACTACTCAGCACGTCACAGAAAATGGTAGAAGAACAGAGAAAGCGATGGATTTCTGAAAATACAAGACAGAACGCAGCAAATAGACTGAATGATCACACCCGTTTATTTGTTGCAGAGACCTAATGCTTGGAAAATGAGACTAAATGAATTTTAAAAAGGGAATCAAGTGTCTTCATGGAACGTGAATTATTAGATGCTTCAAATGGAACACTGATTCAAATAATTTATTTTATTTTCCAATGTGGCATAAGTATATTTAAAATATATCACTGCCATTCCTGATTTGAAGATAGTAATATGTAGCAAGTAACACCAGTTTTGGATTTTCCCACACTATCTCCATGTTCAGGCTTTAACTCTTAAGATTTTGAGAACCACTAATACGTGAAATAATTCTTTTTCCTTTGTGTATCTAACGTTACACCGTTAAGCTGAATTTCTGGCATCACAGAGGGATTGGTTGGTACCTGCTGAGAGAGCAGTTTAGTTTTCTCAATGTTCAGTGAGAAACCAAACTTTCCAAATGCTTCTATAAAGGTGTTTAAAGTGGCTTGTAGGTCTTCTTCTGAATGAGCACAAATTACATTATCATCAGCATATTGGAGTTCTTTAACAGATGTTGTGACCTTGGTTTTGGCTTTCAACTGCTGAGATTGAATAGTTTTCCATCTGTCCGATATAGGTGATTTCTACACCAGTGGGAAGCTTCCCACCAACAAGGTTCAGAATCATAGTGATGAAGATGGAAAATAAAATTGGGGCAATAACACATCCCTGTTTAACACCTGATTCCACCTTAAATGGGTCACTTTGGGAGCCATTGCTGTCCAAGGCTGTTGCGGTCATTTGATAATGGAGGAGCAGCAGGATGTTCAAAAATATATCAGGGCATCTGATTTTTAAGAGAAAGGTCCAGAGAACATTGTGATTCACTGTGTCGAATGTCTTTGCAAGTTCTATGAATGCCATGTACAAAGGTTGAATTTGTTCCCTGAATTTTTCTTGGAATTGTCATGAAGTGAAGATCATATCCACTGTTCCTCTGGAGGAGATTCAGAGAAGGAATCAGAGAGGATGTCCTCTGAGATAGGTAGAAGGTGGTTTGCAAGAATTCTTGCAAGGATTTACCAAGCAGAGTTTAAAAGGAAGATACCTCAAGAGTTTCCACGGTATGTTATATCCCCATTTTTGAAAAGGGTGGTGATAATGGCCTCCTTGAAGTCTGCTGGGATCTTCTCCGTCACTCAAACCTTTTCAATGAGCAGGTGGAGTTGTTGTTTCAGCTCAGTCCACCCTCTTTAAAGATTTCAAAAAGGATCCCATCAGGTCCATTGGCTTTAACTATAGGTCAGGGGTCCACAAACATTTTAAACAGAGGGCCAGGTCACAGTTCCTCAAACTGTTGGAGGGCCGGATTATAATTTGAAAAAATGAATGAATTCCTATTTACACTGCACATATCTTATTTGTAGTGCAAAAACACTTAAAAATACAATAATTAGAATGAAGAAGAAATTTAACAAATATAAACGCATTAGTATTTCAACGGGAAGTGTGGGCCTGCTTTCGGCTGATGAGATAAGATTGTTGTTGTTGTTGTTGTTGTTGTTGTTGTGTGTTTTCAAGTTGCTTCAGACTTAGGCTGACCCTAAGCGAAGGCCAAGTAAATGAACTTGGAGGGCTGTATCCGGCCGCGGGCCTTAGTTTGAGGAACCCTGCTATAGGTCAACAGACAACATGAAGACACAAACAAATCCTGACATATGAAGATGTAACCAAAAGTTACACTTGCATGTCAGATTTCTGAACTATTTTGGGATTTTGTGGCAGCAAGAATTCACTACTTGTGAAACAACCAAGACATGTTCAGGACTTAATTCCCTCCTGTAGGAGGCCTCTTCCATAACTATTTAGTAGCTGTTGGAAATGAAGGAGCTTCAGAGAAGTCTCTGGGTGTATCTCTACAGCCAGACACAAAACAAAGACATCCTGTAAGATCATCTAGAAGTCCTCCAGAGGTCACACATAATGACATTACCATTAACAGCCAGCTATAAATAGTCAGGTGCTTCTCCAAAGCCCCCCTCTCCATCAGTCACTAAACCACCCTGTTTGGATGATACAAGAGAAAGGGGAGACCTGCAGCAATTGAGAGGGAAGATAGACCATATTTTCATTTGCCTAAAACCTTACAAAATGTCTACCAATGCAAGATTCTGGTTGTAAGCATTCATAAACTTAAAAAACTGCAGTCTTTCATCAGTGCCACCCTTCCACTAGTAGAGAAGATTCATCTTCTGATGACTCTTCTGATGAAAGATTTAAGGGAGATCTCTAGATACCTAGGGAAGGCCTGTTAATAGTCTGCTCCCATGAAGGGGAATGTCATGCTTCAAACATTCCTTTTAAAAAGCAAATGGTTCTGTTAACTTTTTAGTCACTACCCTTGCTCACTGCAATGTTTAAGGAGAAGCATGTTGAAGTCCTCATGGAATTACTTGTTATTTTCGTTACTTTTTTCCTATGTTAGATAAGAAGGTAGCCCAAAACCTAGAACAATTATATTCAATATGTCTATAATATGCTGATGAATGCAAGGAAAATTTCACTCATTTACACAAACATACACATTCGTTTATACTCTGGGACTGTGCTGTCACACGCTGGGCCTGTAGCAATTGTCTATTAACAGGATGTGATCTTTATGTGCCCAGCAGGACGTCGGGGTGCCTCGGCTGAGAGGCCCTATGAATTTCCCTATACAAAGTCTTTAGAAGCTTGGAAAGTTTAACGAAGTTCTTTATTGGTGCAACAAATCAGTCAAATTCTTCTTAGATCTTCAACAAATCAACCAAATATTTCTTAACTTGTCCACAATGGACAGGCAACTGGCTTCATGAACTGTTTCTTTCTTCTATGAGAGAAATCCTTTTGACCCCTCCCTGGGCAATCTGTCTTTTAGGCTTAGCTGACGTGGGGTCCTACTCTCAGTTCCAATTTGTTTTATGGGTACCCGAGTAGATCTTACTGGCTAAAACTGAAGATTTTCCAGCTGGAGTCCTTTGGATTTTTTTTCCACAAATGCTGTGGATCTGTTTCTTTAACCCCAACAAGGGCTGTGCTGTATTTCTTAGTAAAGCTGTGAGAATTGTCTTCCCCAGCCAAGCTTGTAAGAAACGAAGCTTTTCTACAGGAGGGAAGAACTCACACGTTCTGTAGTTGGGCTTCAAACTGTAAGATTGAACAAACTGTCTCCTTTTCCCTCCTGAACCTGGGGGAAAGGGCGGTTCCAAAAACCCCAACAATGATAGGCAGGCTGCCAGCCTATGAATGTAGCCTGGGGAAAGCTGCTTAACTGCAAAATGCCTGGCTAACAGAAACACGTGCAAACTAACCATGCATAGAAAAAGAAAATTTAGCTTCTGGCACAGCTGTGCCAGCACAGGGACAGAAATATCTGACCCACAGGGGATTGAAAATCAAGCTGGAATATGTATATCTAAAGGGTGTATCACTGACTCCAGAGTCTCAAATTATGTTCAACTAGTACCACTCCTTGAAGAAACCATGAAGGACAATCTCTCCTGAATCCCTCAGCTCAGCTGCTATAACTAGTAGCATCATTTATGAGCCAAGCTGTGTCACCCAGCCTCACACAATAAGTTGTGATGGACACACTTGCTGGAAAACTATCGGCAAAGCTTTCAACTGCATTCAACATGTCTGTCTTTATGCGCGATGCATCTTTACATAAACAACAAAGTCATGGAATAGTGGAGTGACGGATTGTAAATTTAACACTAATCCTCAACTATGAAAAACACCATCATGGCATCTATTTGAAACCAACTGAACATCTGGAGATCAAGTTGTAAGAGAAGCTGTCAAAGCGGTGTCATTTCACAAGGAACAGCTAGGACGTTTGCCAGAGTTTTTCTTTCCCATTTTCCCCTTTCTGTGTGTGCGTGCGAGGGGGGCATTAAGAAGTATTACTGGTTTTGGCCTCTTCCAAGGGCAAAAAAGTCACTCCCACCTGTCAGCTCCCATTAACAGGCATGCAACCTTTCTTTTCCCCATCCCTGAGCTATGTGTTGTAGCTGGGTTTCAGGGGAACCCTTGAAATGGTGAGTAATTTGGGAATACTAATCGAAAGCTCACATCTGCCAGCAATTATATTAATTCACCACAGCACAGAGAAATTTTGCTAGCTTGTATAAAATAGCAAATGCAACATGGCATGGGGATTTCAAACATACAGATGAGCCTGCCGCTGCTTCATTTGCACATTGTACTCAGTCAACAATATTGTGATTTGGTAACACACTGGGTTAGGGAAAAGTTCTTCAATTCATAGGATCCTCAAGCTATTTTAATATGGCACATATTGGCTTGGAGGGGAAAGGAGATGTAGCCCCAAAAAGAAATTTCCACCTGCTCTGGGTTAACCAACATTCTCAAATTCTGGGTTAACACCATTGGATTTTACAAAGATTCCACAAGACATTCAGAGAGGCTGTGACTCATGATAGAGGGTATATTTGGCATGCAAAAGATCCCAATTTCAAGCCTGGCAACAAGAAAGTTCCTATGTGGCCAAATGGGATTGCTTGAAGAGCTCTTGTAAGACAAGAGGGCAGTACTGGCCTAATGGACTACTGGTAGATGGCAGCTGCCTCCCTCTCCCTCTCTTTGTATACAAATATACATATGTATTTTATTTAATGTAAATCAACCCCAATGCCTAGGCAACAAAGCAAAAAGCAGCAATCACAGATTCTTTCACATATTGAACTCAGAACTGTATGGGAACCAGAACTAGGATTTTCTATTGCATTCTTAAGCATAAATGAGTCTAACCCCACATGGCAATCTGTTACTGGGAACAGGTCTGCAATGCAGCTGATTTCTAAGCTGGTTCTAATATCAGATCAAATATGTGTGTACATGCAATGTGGGTGATAATGTTATGGAGTATGCTGATGCTGTGTCCCCATCTGTGTGAGTTCATTGATAATAATAATAATATAATAACTTTATTTTTATACCCCGCCAACCATCTCCCCAAGGGACCCAGAGCGGGTTACAAGGGACAAGCCTAAACAACAATTAAAATACACAATCAAAACACTTACCAATTAAAAACATCAGATAAAACAATACAACACAGTTATACAAAACATAAGAGCAATATGGCTGAAAAGAAAGAACATAGCTGAGATACAAATTCAATGAGTGTGATACATTTTACAGGAGCGCAATAAAAGTGTGACAAACCAGTAAATTGGGTGGGAAATACTGTCATAAAACATGACAGTTGAGGTGGACCATATGAGGGCCAGAATAAAGTGCTACACTCAATAGAGACAAGAAAAATTTCTGGTGAGCTGCACACCAGAACATCCAGGTTTTTAGTTGACTCTGGAAAGAGGACAAGCTGGGAGCCTGTCTGATCTCCCTAGGGAGGGAGTTCCAGAGACGAGGGGCCACTACCGAGAAGGCTCTCACCCTCATCCTCACCATCCGTGCTTGAGATGGTGGGGAGGGGGAGAGCAGTGCCTTCCCAGATGATCTCAAGGTACGCAGCGGTTCATAGGGGAAGAGGCGATCGCGAAGATAAGCAGGTCTTTATTATGTAGATATCTTGTAGGCAGCTAAATCCCATACTTGGTGATATTGGCCGTGTTTTGAAGCATTCTACAGGTTGTGAGGCAGTTTCTGCTATTGCCCTGCTTACTTAGCTTCTCCTTTCAGGCCTAGCATATAGTGGACATGATGGGTATCTACTAGTGTAGTACTTATAATTTCCCACTCTCCCTGTATAATGCAAAGACAAGAGTGCTCTGCAAGTTACTGGACCATCTTCCCTGTTCTATGTGAGGAAAAATAAAGTCTTTTATCCAAGTTTGGATTACATGCCAAATGAATTGGCATAGATTACAGGACAAACAAGAAATTCAGTACATCCATATTGGCGGGCGGGGGTGAAATAAGCAAAACTTTTGCATTTTCCTACACTAAATCAAGAATTTTACTGGTTTCAAAAATGTAAGATACCCACAAATCTCTTTCTTTTGGTCTAAATCCCTATCTGCTTGCTAGGAAAACTACGAAAGTGAATGAAACTTTCAAGAATGTAGCAAATCTTCCCCAGCTCTAGTAATTGCAAGTATCCATAAAAGTTGGAGGTAGGGTCCCATAATTCCTTGGCCAAACCCTCAGTCTCAAGGCCTAGGCCCTCTTTTCCAGTATTCAAAGCAAGAAGGAAGAACCTGAATGTAAGAGCACTGCCTTGAAAAAAGCACTCAGTTAAGGTGTCATATCTTCCAAATGTCCCAATTTGACAGGGACAGAAGAAAGTATAGGGTGAAATCTTGGCCTTCCTAGTAAGGTAAAGGTAAAGGTTTTCCCCGACATAATCTAGTCATGTCTGACTCTGGGGTGTGGTGCTCCTCTCCATTTCTAAGCTAAAAAGGTGGCATTGTCCGTAGACACCTCCAAGGTCATGTGGCCGGCATGACTGCATGAAGCGCCCTTACCTTCCCGCCGGGACGGTACCTATTGATCTACTCACATTTGCATGTTTTCGAACTGCTAGGTTGGCAGAAGCTGGAGCTGACAGCGGAAGCTCACGCCGCTTGCTGGATTCGCTTGCTGCTACCTTTGGGTCAACAAGTTCAGCAGCTCAGCGGTTTAACCCACTGAGCCACCGGGGGCTCCATACTGAAAATTCTAAATGCCCTTGTCTAAACTGCAAATCCCACGTAATGTAGAATATAGTTCTATAGCAGTGTAGTGTGAAAGGGACCTTGGTCCTTCCAAAATCTCCAAGCACATAAACCATAGTCACCAGACCTTTGGAAAAAATACTTTCATTGAATATAAACTCCAGAAAGCTTGTGCCTACATGGCCGTAGATCACGCTTGCAGGGAATTCTGCAAATTGCAGTACATAAAAGTAACCTTTCCAAGCTCTACAATTAGCTGACTGCCACATAAGAGGACCCTCACAAGGTTGGTCCTTCTGATCACTGGGCCCCTTAAAGCAGTGGTTCTAACCTTCGTAATGCCATGACCCCTTAATACAGTTCCTCATGTTGTGATGACCCCCAAGCATAAAATTATTTTCATTACTACTTCGTATCTGTAATTCTGCTACTGTTAGGAATCAAAATGTAAATATCTGATATGCAAGATGTATTTTCATTCACTGGACCAAATTTGGCACAAATACCTACTACACCCAAATTTGAATACTGGTGAGGTTGTGGGGGAATTTATTTTGTAATTTGGGAGTTGCAGTTGCTGGGATTTACAGTTCACCTACAATCAAAGAGCATTTGGAACTCCACGAATGATGGAATTGAACCAAATGTGGCACAAAGAACGCCCATGACCAATATAAAACACTGGAAGTGTTTGGTGGGCATTGACCTTGGGTTTTGGAGTTGTAGTTCACCTACATCCAGAGAGCACTGTGGACTCAGACAATGATGGATCTGGACCAAACTTGGCTCAAATACTCAATATGCCCAAATGTGCACACTGGTGGCGTTTGGGGAAAATAGAGCTTGATACTTAGGAATTGTAGTTGCTGGAATTTATAGTTCACCTACAATCAAAGAGCATTCTGAATCCCAATAACAATAGAATTGGTCATGGAATTCCCATGACCAACAGAAAATACTGTGTTTTCAGATAGTCTTTGGCGACCCCTCTGACACCCCCTCATGACCCCCTTAGGGGTCCCGGCCCCCAGGTTGAGGAACGCTGCCTTAAAGAGAAGGGCAAATTGAGCAATTGGCATTCCTGAATATCTCAACCAGCCTTGACCAAGCAGGAATTTGTCCTTAAATGTGTTTTGCAGAAATACTAGCTGAGTATTAATAATGCAACTGAATTAGAAGCATATGTGGTAGGGAAGAAGTGTGATATAATTGGCATGACAGAGACTTGATTAAAGCAAGACATTGACTGGGAGATTAAATTATGAGAAAGTGTCAAGTACGAAGGAGGAATGAAGGAAAGTAGGAGGAGGAGGAAAGCAGGAACGTGGTGTCAGCAGAAGGAACAAAACAAGGAAAGCAGAGTCAGCAAAATTGAGCAATATTCATTTCTGAACAGGGTTGTGCTAGACACTCAAAGCTCTGCTTGAATTGAGAGGCAGGAGGTCAGAAGTGTTTTCTCAGAGAAAGCACTTCTTTTTTCATTTGTAATGTAGACAAACCTAGATCCCTGCCAAAGAACATAGCATTATGAAAGCCAAAGGAGTCTGCGACATATTGATGCCTGAGGTGGAGCAGAAAATGCTGCTTGTTTCCCACTCAGGAAATACAGTCGTGGTGGCCCGATTTGACCAAATCATTTCAAGGGAACTGAGCCCTCAAGTCTAGTCTGTGGGGGAGTGTGAGTTATCTTAAAATGATAAGCCAAATTGGGTCACCCTTCTGTTCCTGTGTTTCATGGTCCATGAGTTTAATCTACGAGGGTTGAATAAAAAGTAATGCCTCCACCTTCATAACTCCTCAACAGATGGCAATACTGGTATGTGGCACTTACTGACTTGTTCAGCAGACTCTCCTCTACAGTTCCATTTTGGTTGGAAGCTTTAGCATTGAACAGTTGTGTTGTTAAAGTGCGAAGTATGGAACCCCACGCAGACGGTCGGTCAATGCGACTTAAGCAACGTGCAGTCATTGAATTCTTGACAGCAGTTGTCACCTCAACATCTTTAAACTTACTCGCCCAGTGACACACAGTACTCACATCAACACAATCACCATAAACAGCTTGCATTCTCTGATGAATCTCCTTTGGGGTGACACCTTCTACTGTCAAGAATTCAATGACTCCACATAGCTTAAGTCATATTGACCTACTGTCTGTGCAGGGTTCCATACTTCGCACATTAACAACACAACTGTTCAATGCTAAGGCTTCCTGCCAAAATTGAACTGTAGAGGAGAGTCTACTGAACAAGCCAGTACCTGCCGCATACCAGTACCGCCATCTGTTGAGGAGTTACAAAGGTGGAGGCATTACTTTTCATTCAACCCTCATATATGCAGACACTGAATAATTAGATCGGTATTACCATACAAGGAGGTAACATACTATACAGTTGGCCCTCCATATCCATAAATTCAACCATCCACAGCTTGACAATAATTTCAAAATAATAAAGCAAACCTTGATTTTGGCAACTATATAAATAAAAATGTAATGTTCATTTGTGGGATTAACATAACTCAAAAACCACTGGACAAACTGACACCAAACTTGGACACAATACACCTATCACCCCTAAACACACACAAAAAACCCAGCAGAATGGACTTAAATACCCCAAAATAAACTATATATACATATACACGTACACTCATATGCATATACACATGCACACATACATACAGACACACACATATATGCACACAAGCACACACAAATATACACATACCTATACACATGCACACATACATGCACATATATTTACATATACACATGCATACATACACCCTTATACATATAGACATACATACACATATATACACAAGCACACACATATACACAATATGCATATACACATATAAACACAGAAATACACAAATATATACACACGTATACACACATATATGCACGCACACATATACACCCATCTATCTATCTATATATTTGTGTATATATTTGTGTATATGTGTGTTTGCATAGATAGAAAGAGAAAGAGAGAGAGAGAGAGAGAGATACACATATACACACACACACAAAACATATAGACAGACTGGACCACAGCAATGCGTGGCAGGGGATGGCTAGTTTTATATAAAGGAAACTATTTCACTATGCTATTGTATATAATGGGACTGGAACATCCACATATTTTAATATCCATGGGCAGGTTCTGTAACTAAACCCAAGCAGATTCCAAGGGCCCACTGTATATAATTTTTTGTTTTGAAGCATCAAGACTTCGGTGAGGCCCCAAAACCTGCATCCCAGGTGTTGGATCCAATAAAAGGCTATTCCTTACCTGTTCTGTAGATCTCATTTGGGTGGGAGACTAGCATGGCTATTAAGACTTTGATCCATTAGAGAAATTTGATTCCTTGGGAATGAATTATCTCTTGCAATGGTAACGGGTGACCTCCTGCCAAAGAACAGAGATGGATGATATCAGCAGGAAGGGGACACAAATGTTTGTGGAGTTAGCGGAAATAAAACATTAAGAAAAGCCAAATCTGTCTCAGCTCAGTTAATCAAAGATAGTGTTAACATAGTTAGATTCTGCAGCCAATGATGCAACGCTCAGAGATTCCAGAAACTCAAGGAGAAGGATTTGATCTATGAGAGAAATTATTGTTCCTCAGAATTCATTTAACATCTTCCGCCCAGAGCTTTGCTCAGGATACCAAGCCTGAGAGTTTGCACTGCCCAGGCTTATTGCAAATGCAAATCGGCACCTTCATATATTTTCCTTTTTTTCATGAAATAGCTGTCTTCATTTAATCTATACAGTTATAAATCAGCAGGCCCAGTTGCTAAGTGACAATGATGCATTTACAATGTCCAAGCACTTAAAAGCAAGGAAATGAATAATTACCAATGTCATCATCAATCTTTCACAAGCCACGTACTAAGTAACAGACTCATTATTCTTAAAACCAAGCACAGAGAAAAGTGTACTTTTACTATTCCTCCAAGGCTGCCCTTGAAAGGTCATGATCAACCTGTGGTTAGCGTATGATGCAGTGCTGGAGCAGCCTCCCCTGAGTGCTAGGATCAGCAGCATAATCTAACACAGTCAGGTACCTGGTGAAACCAAAATGCACTCGTTTTTTGTTTGGTCCTCTATTGGTATTTGTACATTCAAGGAATCCTTTTTGAAATCAAACTTTGAATACCTGGGTTTTGATTTATCATTCATTTTGTGTGTATGTTTTGATTTGCCATTCCTACCTGTAATTCTTCAGGGAGTCACCCCACTGATTCCCTATTTTATGGCATTGTCTAGAAATATACTACCTTCTGTGGGGAGGTGTCATAACTCAGTAGACAAAGTAGAATATACCTTGTCTGTGGGGTAGGATATGAAGAACCAGTCATCCTTTAGGCCAGGGATCCTCAAACTTTTTAAACAGAGGGCCAGGTTACAGTCCCTCAAACTGTTGGAGGGCCAAATTATAATTTGAAAAAAACATGAATGAATTCCTATGCACATTGCACATATCTTATCTGTAGTGCAAAAAACACTTTAAAACAATACAAGAATTAAAACGAAGAACAATTTTAACAAATATAAAGTTATTAGTATTTCAATGGGAAGGGTGGGCCTGCTTTTGGCTGATGAGATAGGATTGTTGTTGTTGTTGTGTGCTTTCAAGTCATTTCAGATGTAGGTTGACCCTGAGCAAGGGCTGGGTAAATTACCTTGGAGGGCCGTATCTGGCTCCTGGGCCTTAGTTTGAGGACCCCTGCTTTAGGCTAATGAGAAATTGATCTTCCCATCACCCCTAGCTGTGTTGTAGAAGCGGATAGACCTGCCTACTTGCGTGACCGCATCTCCCTATATGAACCCACACGATCCCTCCGTTCATCTGGAGAGGCCCTGCTCACGATCCCACCTGCGTTGCAAGCGCGTTTGGTGGGGACAAGGGACAGGGCCTTCTCTGTGGTATCCCCCTGACTCTGGAACTCTCTCCCCAAAGACATCAGACAAGCCCCAACATTGGCAGTTTTTAGGAAGAGCTTGAAGACCTGGCTGTTCCAGTGTGCCTTTCCAGAATAGGAAACTCCCAGTATCATGTCCCAAACGCACTTTACTAGAGATTTAAAATTGCCTGCACATCGCACCTACCCTAAAATCCTTACACTTCACCTGTCATGTCCAGCACTTTTAATTTTATTCATTAATTTGGCTCGGCCCCCAGTTTTAAATGTGTCATGATGTATTGTTTTAATATTTTACTGTTATTGCTTTAATGTTTATTGGTTTGCTCTATGAGTTTTATTGTTGTATTTGTTATGCTGTTGTTTTTATTGAGTTCCTTGGCCTTTGTAAGCCACACCGAGTCCTTCAGGAGATGTTAGCGAGGTACAAATAATGTTAATAATAATAATAATAATAATAACATTCAGCAACACATGCAAGTACCCACATTCCCCTTCCCTTGTTTGGAGGTTCTAGCAGGGGAGCGCAGTTATCGTATACCCGGGACTGAAGACTGGAGACGTTGGTACACTCCTTCTATACCTGGGACATCGTCCTCTTCCACTGAGCATGCAGCTTTGGGAGGGAGGCACATGGAGCGGTGAGGGAGGAAGGGGACAACCACGGCACCTAGCAGCCAGATCAGCCAAGTCAACCCTGGCAATGAATGAGGTGACAGATGTTGCAGCCAGATTGCCCTCACATCCCATCCTTGATAGAAAAGATACCAGTATTTGAGTTTAGGATACTTACATAACATTTGGAAGGACCACAGAGCAAAAAGCTTTGAGTCTATATAAGAGGAAAAAAGCTAATTATAAATAACAATAATGACATCATCAACAACTATGATGATGATGATATCTTATATTTCTTCAGCGTGTGTCCCGCTTGATGGAGGGGTCCACTTTACTGGTTTGTTAGCATCATTTCACCCGGTCTTGTGCCTGATCAGGGTGTATGCCAGTAATCTCCAGATCATTGTGCAATGTGTCCAGTCAGCATTGCTTTGGTCATCCTTTGGTCTCTTACCAGGCACTTCTAAATCGAGAGCAATCTTGTGAATTAACTTGTCTTCACCTCAGAGAATATGACCATACCATCTGAGGAGTGATTCTCATAGTTTGTCAGCAATTGGAGCAATGCCAAAGCGTTGCCGAATGTCATCATTGTGGATGTGGTCAAGGCATGTGACACCATCTGTAAGTCATAGCATCCACATCTCCATAACACTGAGATGGTGTTCTGCTTCCTTTGTTGCTGGCCAACATTTGGCTCCAATTATATATATATATATATATATATATATATATATATATAAAGAGAGAGAGAGAGAGAGAGAAATATAATATATTGTATATACATATAATATTTATAATATAATAATGTAATACAACATAATACTAATAATAATAATATGATATTATAATTATATATGTTATATTACATGTAATGTTACTAATAATATTACAAAATAATGGTATAGTACAATATAGTAATATATAATACTGATATTGTACTATGCTAATAATATAATATATTGTATGTATATGTATCTTGTAAGCCCCTCTGAGTCCCCTTCGGGGTGAGAAGGGCAACATATAAATGTTGTAAATAAATAAATTGTGGCAGGCCTTATGGCAATTCGATAAATTTTTGATTTTGGCTGATCAGGCATCTTCTTGTCTCAGAGTACACCTGCTACCAAGAGCCATTTCATACAAGCCGCATTAATCAATGTGGTGACTTTGTCAAAGAGGTGGTCATCTGAAGTCATCATCAATCTGAGATACTTGAAGATGTTGACTTTTGGAAGATCCACCCTGTCCACTTGGATGGTACAAGTCTCCCCTTCATTGGTCGTCAGATACTCCATCTTTTTGACGTTGAGGCAAAGATTGAATTGCGCCAACCAATCATGCCATACTTGCATTTAACGTTCAAGTTCTTCCTTGTCCCCAGAAGCAGGCATTATGTTGTCAGATACAGCAAAGTCCAAGGTGCCAGTTTCTGCAGATCTCTAGTAACTACATCCATTACAACAACGAAAAGGAATAGAGAGATGGCTGAGCCCTGATGCATACCAACAGTGATTATACTATCTCTAGCCTGGAAATCCTTGATAGCTGCTGCCAGTCAAAATAGGGAATGCTAACCTTCTGGAATACTGTTGGTAGCTCTCAGGTCAATTGGGTAGTAAATCCATTCCAAGTCCATGACTCTGGATTTGGATTTGGATTTGTCTCTTTTAAATTGCCTTTTTACACTTATGATGATGTTTTAATTAATGTTTAACTGTGTTTTTATTATTGTTGTTGACATCTAATGGTTGTCAGTTGTAAGCCACCCTGAGTTCCTCTCCGGGGGTGAAAGGGATGGGATATAAATGTCTGAAATAAATAAATAAATAAGGACTTAGTCTGAACTATAAAGGAGCTATCCAAGGTACTGAACCAAATCTTCTACAAATAGGTTCAGAACTGAAATCAGTCTCCAAACCAAGTGGGGAACTGTTGTTCCACCAGATCTTCCGATCTACAACTCCCATTAGCCTCCACCTGCATAGTTAACAATATACATTTGTAGGAATTTCAGGCCAAAATATGTAAAAGACAAAATACTACTCACTTCTATAGTACACAAACCTCTTAAGAACAACTGATTCAATAAATAAATCAGTAAAATAGTCAACCAGCTAAACTTGAGTTGCCAGTTGATGAAGCTAAGTCAAAGATCAAGAGAGCTGATGCAGTTTTTCTTAGACATAGAGTTCTTTAGCATAGTGAAGAATGCTGAAGAACTACATGTCTACATTTTCTGGAACATGTAGACAAGACTCTCAAAGGGAACACACACACACAATTTGTTGTCATATATAGTTTTCATTGTCATGGCTCATTGTGTCTTTGTCAGTATATGCCATGAAATATAATCCTAAGAAATACTCTGTCTACTGGGTTTTTTGATTTCCAAGATTTCCTCCAATGCACTGAAAATACTTGCCACATTTCAAGCAGAAACTATTTTAAATATTAGAAATATTAACATAGCAAGCAATACACAAAGACAAGTTGAGTATCCATTAACCAGAATTCTAAAATACTCTAAAATCCAAAAGTATCCACGTGTGTGACTGAGATAATGACATCTTTGCTTTCTGGTGGTTTGGTGTTCAATGGGCTTGAAACAAAGTTTGTTTACATGGAAGCATCAGAAAACAAAGGAATTGTAGTAAACGGTTTTGGATTTTGGAATATTTCAGACTTCAGAATTCCAGATAAGGAATAATGCATTGCCACCTCATGGGAAATATTCCAGTTCACTTGTTCAGAACTGGGATTCCAACTCCACTGAAACAAACAATGAAGAGGAAGCAAGTTAAGTGAACAAAGCTAAAATATTCTTGCTCATGTATAATCTTCTCAGGCAAATCAAACAGATCTATTTTTATACTCCCCTTAATTTTCTTTATTAATGAATCACATATGGCTGCTCTTTTCCATTGTTAAGAGTGTAAACTTAAATCCATCCTAGGGCACAGCAGGCTTCTCAAAGTGAGTATTTTTAATTATTCCTTTAAAATAAGATTGATTCAATGTGACTTGGAGAGGTGCAAATGAAGTGAGAATAACAAGGTGGTGCTTAAGATAAGAATAGAAACCCCCATTTATTTATTCTTGAATGGAGAAGATAGCAAGAGGGTTTTGGGCATTTTCAGAAAACAGTCACATTTGCAAAACACTTCCTTTTGATGGGTTACAGATATAATTGTGGAAATTATAATTGTGGCTGCTTTGTTATATTGACTTTTGAAAAGGAGAAAAATTGGGAGAAATGTTGATATTTTATATCAGGAATACCCCCCCCCCCTTTCTGTGCTTGATCCATGTGTGTTCTCATTAAGGAGAAAGAAACCAGATTTGCAAAGACTTCTTGCATAAAATTAAGAAAAGCTCATGGGGAAGAAAACCATTCCTGCAAAACACAGAAAAAATGTATCTGTGATGGTGATTTCTTTTTCAGTTGTTGTCTTCACATCCTTTGTCATCAAGGGTTTTTTTTTATGTGGTGTGTGTTGTTATTTTCCAAAGCTAAGACAAAGCAATGACAACTCAGGCCCCTTCTATACTGCCATATAAAAGCCAGATTATCTTTTTGAACTGGATTATATGACAGTGTGGACTCATATAATCCATTTCAAAGTACATAATGTGGATTATCTGCTTTGATAATCTGGATTATATGTCAATGTAGAAGGGATCACAGACTGAGAAGTTTCTTATTGCAGCTTTCTCTGGTCTAGTATTCTCCCAATGTATTGGACTATATCTCCCATTAACTTCTGCTAGCACAATCATAGTCTATGGGAATTATAGAAATTATAGTCAAATGTGTTTTGGAAGCCAATTGGTTTGGGTGGGGGGAGTTACATTTTGCCATTTCCTTAGAAACATTTTAAAAGAACAGTAAACAGAAAAGCTACTGATTCCATCATTCCTTTTAGTACCACTTCAGTGGATTTTCTTTTACTGTACTGCATCTTTGAAATTTGCTTTTATTCCTTGTTTATTCATGACAATGAACATCAGTTTATATATCCAATCAATCTCCAAAGGCCTTCTGCTACTATATACAAGGCCATGTCAACAAGAATTTCGGTGTTGATGTAATCAATCTGATTTCGGTGTTGACCATCTGGTGAAGTCCATGTATAGAGCCATCTTTTAGGTTGTTGGAAGAGAGTGTTTGTTATACATAGTGAATTTTCCTGCAAAATTCTATCAGCCTACGTCCCACTACATTTTATTGTCCCAGGCCATGCTTGCCTATGATCCCAGTTGTCATTTGACTACCCACTTTAGCATTCCAGTCTCCTGTAATGAAAATAATATCTCTTTTTGGTGTATTTTCCAGTAGGTACTGCAGATCCTTAAATAACTGATCTACTTTTGCTTCTTCAGCTGCTGTGGTTGGGGTGTAATTTCCCCATTAGTGTTTTTTATTATCTTGCTATGTGGAAAGCAATACCTGCTGGATCCCCTCTTCTATACCACAACGAAAGGTTCAGGAGTCCTCTCCAGTTTTTATTCTAGTGCCCTGAGTTAATTCTGTTCATCTTTGTCTCTACAGTTCTGAATCCTTGAATGTATCCACTGGGTCTCTCCAGCAAATCCCGTCTTTTCCTATGGTTCTGTCCCTGCCTGTTTCCTCCCTTGAATGCTCACTTTGCAAGTTTGCTTGTTTGAACTATGATTCCCCCTCCAGCAAGTTAATCCACCTTCCAGAATGTTTTTGAAGAGTACCAAAACCAAGTCTTGGCTATCCCGTCATATATATCTCAAGACAAAATGTCAGTGTGAAATGTGTACTTCAAGCTACATACATCTCTTCCCTACTATGTATTGCTTCCTATACTTGAGTATATTTTTTTACCTATTCAACTGTTCCATGAATTAAAATTGACCCACTTTGACATGAAAAAAATCTGTTAAAGTTACTTCAAAAGAAAACTGTCTGATCAATGTAGTAAAACACTTGTAACAAAAAAGTGCATTGTGATATAATTCAACAGTGCCATCTAGAGTCTCTGAGGATGGGAAAACCTGCCAAGAAGTCTGAACAGGGCAAACTAGCAAGCATTCTGTAATAAGCATATCTTCTTCATAAAAGCCCATTGTGTTCAAAGGCATAGGCTTCTTTGAAATGTAGGTATGCAATTACACTGTATGATTTATAGCTTGCACTATTGTTCATCAGAAATGGAGCTTATCACTGCAATAGATGAAAAAACTGACTCCACAAATTCATTTATTTAATATTCTGCTCGTGTCAGAACCCTTTATTCGTACTGGCCCCGAAATTCCAACCCCTAGGAATCTGGCCACCCACCCTGCCCTCATTTCCCCAATTATTCCCTTGTTGGATTGTGTTTCTAGGCCTCAGGGCAACCCCGTAAGTATGAACTTTTGGCTGGGTTCTTCAGATGTGGTATCATTGGCCCGATTCCAATTCCAGCTTGATATAAATAGCCAGAAACAGGTTTAAAACAAGAACAGGAATAGGTTTGTTAAACACAATATAAAAATATAACAACCTCCAATAATTGCTTCTTTGACCTCTCCAAAACAATGGGGAGTTCTCCCTTCATTCTCAAATCCAAAACCCTTTCTACTCCAGCTCCATTCCCTGTCTTGATCGGCTCAAGATGCTGTCTGTGTCAGCTTCAAACTCTGTAAGTGCCAATTTACTCTGAATTTGCTCATAGGCAACCCTTTGCCTTTTGATAGATTCTATTCCCCTGCAATGCCACCCCTCCCATCACAGTCTCCCAGAGCCATTATTACATTGAAGTCAAGTCCGTCTTATACACACTGCTTTTCTCCAATATGAGACCTAAAGTGGCTAAAAGAGGTTGTGCTTTCTGAACAAGTAAATCCAAAGCTCATTCCTCTGTCCTTTTTTTCACTAGATCCTAGCTAAACTGAGTGAGTTGTAGCAATACAGGTCAGGGACTCTTTAAACAGTTAGACAAACTTACGTGTCATTCAATGGGTTACCATGGCTGAGCAGGGAATCAAACCCTGGTCTCCAGAATCAGTCCAGTGCTCAAACCACTACAGAGCAGCCTGCAGGTGTTGGTGGTGGCCGGGGGAACCTTCGCACAATTAAAACCCGTGCGCCAACTGCGACCATACCTTGTGAAGTCTGACTTGACCATGGTGGTCCATGCCTTAGTTACCCCTAGACTGGACTGTTGCAATGCTCTCTACGTGGGGCTACCATTGAAGACAGCCCAGAAATTACAACTTGTCCAACAGTCGGCAGCGAGATTAATAACTGGGGCAACTTACAGGGAGAGGTCAACCCTCCTGTTTAAGGAGCTCCATTGGCTGCCGTTCATCTTCCGGTCCCAATTCAAGGTACAGGTTCTTACCTATAAAGCCCTAAATGGTTTGGGACCCACCTACCTTCGTTACCGTCTCTCTCTCCATGTACCCTTCGATCTTCGGGCGAGGCCCTCCTTTCGCCCTTACCAGTCTCTCAGACTCGCCTTATGGGTACAAGGGAGATAGCCTTCTCCTCTGTGGCCCCCCGAATATGGAATTCACTGTCCAGAGAGATTAGGAAAGCCCGTACCTTGGAAACTTGCAAAGATACATGCAAAGGAAACAATAGAAGGGTTGGAAAGGACAGGAAAATATGAGGTTGATTTTTTTTTCTTTTTCCAGTAAGCAGCTCCTTGAAGCTCAACTTCTAAAGTAGCACACCTCACTCCAAACCACAATTAGATGCAGGGACAGTTTACTCATTTAGAAGAATCAGCTAGGAAGACTTTTGATAGCCTGCATCTTCCCAGACTGCAGGTGCTGAAATACATACATACATACATACATACATACATATATATATATAGAGAGAGAGAGAGAGAGAGAGAGAGAGAAATAGCCAAAGAGTGTTGCTTTCTCACCAAACTACATATCCCAGGATTCCAAAGTATTGAGCCATGGCAGGAAAAGTGGTGTCAAATTATATTAATTCTACAAGGCAGTTGTACCCTGAACCATTCCTCCTAACACACTTATTGTCTACATAACAGGGTTTCTCATATGAATCAAAATATTTCACTTTCCTCCTTTCTTTCTTTCTTTCTTTCTTTCTTTCCCTCTCTTTCTCTCTTTCATTCACACACACACCTAACCTTTCCTGTAACCTTATGTGTACCATTACAGGGACATATTAGCCATTTCTTTCTTCTGTTAGAAGTTTTAAGTAGTAAGGTAGAAGTAATACAGGTTGTTGTTGTTGTTGTTCATTCGTTCAGTCGTCTCCGACTCTTCGTGACCTCATGGACCAGCCTACGCCAGAGCTCCCTGTCGGCCGTTACCACCCCCAGCTCCCTCAAGGTCAGTCCAGTAAAGAGGATATGGCAAAAGCATAGTTCAAATGAAATATAATGGGAGTAAATGAAATAATTGTATTGACATAAAGAGTAATATTTTCTCGTGGCTTTTAGGAAATACTTTGTAGAGACATTTTGAAAGATTTTTTTAAATTTTGTGCTAATTTCGCATACACACATTTATATGCCTCAAATATTGGACCTGTTTCTGGGTATGTGTGACCTGCTGGTTCCAAAAATGGCACCAAGATTCTATATCAGCATTAATCTTTGAGATACAGAAAATATGCCATCTACTAGTCACCATCTGCTTGCCCATAAGAAATCATGATAACCATAATTAAGGGCCCACCCACACAGCCCTATATCCCAGAATACCAAGGCAGAAACTCCCATATTATCTGAGTGTGGACTCAAAGAACCCAGTAGTGGGATTTTCTGCCTTGGTATTTTGGGTTATTTGGCTGTGTGGAAGGGTCCTAGGAAACTAGAGGTGAATCAGCACCACAAATAACCCCATGAACAGAGCTAAAGATCAAAGACACATTTCTTTTTCTTGTTGGGTGGTGCAATCAATCTTCCCCACCTCCCACTCATGAAAATGCAAAATATGTGCAGTGAATAACATGAGCAACCGTTACTTTAAAATACTATACCCAGTAAGAGGAATGGGTTACTTTTTATGGGACTCTGCAAAGTTTTCAAACTTTGCAAACTGTATAATAAATAGCTTCTATTAAATACTGGAAGTGTGAATGAAGGAAAACCCTGCATACTGTGTCAAATTCAGAGGAGGGAATAGTTACAGGAAATGTATGGAATGAAGGAGACAGTAAGTCATAAGCGAGGAAGGAAAAGGGAGGGAACATGGTGTGTTTGCATGAAGACAGGAAGGAACACACATGGCCTGCTGCAATTTTCATCTGGCACAGACTGGCACAGCTGCTGGAGCAGCCCAAATGTTGGTTTACACCTGCTGAAGACCTGCAGCCAAGTGATAGAACTTCAGTAATGCCAGGAGGAGACAGTGACCCTTCCCCACCCTAAGCAAACAAGAAGCATAACCTGTTTCCTGAGTTGGCTTGCGTTCAGCCAAGTAGAGAAGGAGCCAAACACCTGAGCATTCCACGTGTTAACTGAGCTAATAATATTCCTTTGCCCATCCAAACATAGTGCCAGTCAGAGGCCTTTTAGTAGAGAAACAATGACATCCAGCGGACAGTGCTGTTAATCACAGCGGGGTGTGGGGATATGGAGAAGGTCACTCAATGTTTTCTAACTTTGAAAGAAAAATAGCCCCACCTAATCCTGTTCTCAAATTGGAAGCTCTCCCCTTTGCCAACAATATTTCATCTTGCCGGCTAGAGTTGCTTTTGAGTGCATAGATCTATATTTATTCTCCTCAAAGTTCTTCTATTGGTGTGTGTGGGGGGGGGTGTAAAGTGGCTACAAGGAACATGTTTCAAGAGCTTTCTCCAACCTAGTATTTTCCAGTAGCTTTAGACTCTAAACTCTATCATGCCTAGCCAGCATAGCCAATGGTTGAAAGTGAGAGTGGAATGACATTTGCATGCTACTATGCTGGGAGAGGCAGCACTGGGAACACCAATATCAAAAGAGCTCACTTCTTTAATATTGGATGCACCTAGCAAGGCCTGGGGTTACATGACTGCGTAGGTGAAATTAAAAGTCCAACTGGACTAGCTGTCCTCATCCTAAGTACCTCCACCTTGTGCCAGCTCCTGCCAACATGGCCAGTGGCCAGGAATTACAAAAACTGACATCCAGAGGAAAAGTCTTTTCCATTTTCAAAAAGGACAAAGCATTTTAAAAAGTTTAAGCAGAAACAGTGGTATTAGCAGCAGTTCAGCAGATAAGAAGCTTCTTGTGCTAGCAGTAGAGCAAGTGAACTTCAGCAATACAAGAGCAAAGTCAAGCTTTAAAAGTTATAAAAGACTTTATTCAAAGAACTACATATCTAGATAGGAAAGTAAACACAGGACCTAGCTATCTAGCTAACTAACTCACAACAGACATATTGTCTCTTTCCATGTTCACCGAAAAAAACAAAATGGAGTGCTCAGGGGCATGACATGTACTCAGAAAAAGAGGCAACTCCCTGAGTCTAACAAGAAAAGTTGTAGGAGGAAAGAACAGGATGACAGACAGACAGAAAGGCCAATTGGAGAAGGGCTTTTTCCTACTGGCTAACTCATCTGCTTATCTAAGTGCTTGATGAGGAATACAAACTTGTGCAGGATGTGATTGAGAGCCCTTCTATGCTGTGCTAAAACCCGGGAGGAACTGGATTATTTTAACCCAGTTCCTCCCAAGTTTTTGTCCCTACCCCAAACCGAACCCCAGGCTTTCCCTCAGGGGGAGGAGGGTGACTAGATGCTGAGGAGGGCATCCAGCCACCCCTCCATCCCTCATTTCCCTCTCAAAAACAATGATTTGTAATAATATATGTGTTTGAACTACAGAGATATTTATTTATCGTGTCAGAAGCGAATTGAGAATGCAGTTACAATTTATTGTACAGTTAGAATACAGTTAATTTTATACAAGGATAATTTTATGAAGGACCCCCTGAGACTTGTGATTTTAATGCAGGAGTTCCATGAGACCTAGAAACTATTTTAATAGTTTTTCCAGGGTAAAAAGAGGTGGAGAAAGGTTCTTCTAATTTGATGGGGTTTAAACTAATTGTTCTAAAAAATATTGCTCTTTTGATGGCTGGGGAAATCTTCAGAGGCAAAACTTTGCCCTGTCCACTAGTTTGTCTGCAAGTAATAAGACAGAATATTTTGAAAACCTAGAACGTTTAAGGAGAATTGCTAACTTCCTTGCTAATCTTCCTCCTGTTTCTTTAAGAGTAGCCAGGCAAGCATTCCCTGGCATGGAACTAAAGTGACCAAGGTATCACCTTCTTAATTCGAAAATAAAGAAAAATAAATACTCTGAAAAACATACTGTGGTTTGCCAACTAGAGTAATTGGCCCTACTTCCATGCCTCTAAGAACAGCTTGACACATTATTGATGTTATTGTTGTTGCTACAGTACTTACATTGACCCATGAATAGTTTGACCCAGTTTTTTAGGGTCATCTTTTTTACTAAAATCTCTAGAAGTATATATTTGCATATACAGTGTTTTGGTTTATACTGAGCACTAATCCTAAATATTCAGTGTCACCTTAGATAGAATACTAACATTTTGGAAACACTGTATGAACACCAAGCACAAAGTAGCTGCACATAATAACATCCTGCAGAAACTTACTGACAGCGCATAGGGTGCAGACCAAAAATTAGTAAGAATATCAGCCCTGGTCTTGTCTTATTCGACTGCTGAGTATGCCTGCCCTGTTTGGCACAAGTCTGTCCACGCAAAGCAGGTGAATATAGCACTGAATGAAACCTGTAGAATAATCACAGGATGTTCCAAAACTACACCTGTTGATAGACTCTATAAGCTAGCTGGCATTGCCCCCCCCCCCCCAATGAGCAATGGGAAGTTGTTGCCAACTGTGAGAGAAATAGTGTTGAACATTGTGAAAGCCATCCAGTCTCCTCCCAGTAGACTCAAATCAAGGAAAAGTGTCATGAGAACCACCACTCTGCTTAATGTTCCCCCAGTAACAGCAAGAGCATCCCTCTGGGCAGCTAAATCAGGAAATCCCAAATGGATGCCCCCCCCCCCCCCAACAAGGGTCTACCTCCAGGAGCAAACCTGGAATGGGCAACTTGAAGTCCCTGAACAGACTCAGAAGTGGAGTTGGCAGATCAAAAGACAACATGACTAAATGGCACTACCTAGAAGAATCCTCCACCTAGTGCGACTGTGGAGCAGAACAGACAACTCCACATCTCTATGCTTGCCCACAATGTCCTGCTTCATGCACAGAACTGTTTAAAGCTACAGCCAATATGGTTGCTGTTGCCCGTTTTCAATCAAAAATTATTTAGCCGCTTGTGTCCCCTCTATTTTATCAGTTTTAAACTAATTTATTTATGCAATAGTTTTGACACAAAGTAAAATAACCAATAAGTAAATAAGCCCTTCCTTCCTTCCTTCCTTCCTTTCTTTCTTCCTTCCTTCCTTCCTTCCTTCCTTCCTTCCTTCCTTCCTTCCTTCTCTCCCTATCACCTTACTAGTAAATGTGTGGAGCCAAAGCATTGAACAGACTTTTGAACATGAGGAGGGATGGTTTAAATTGCCTCTCCTCTGCTCTCAACTGTTTCATTGGTTTCACAGACTTCTCCCTCCTTCCCTCCCCCTTTCAAAGTTTACTATAAAAGAAGAAAAATTCCTTGGAGTTCCCATCTTGTCTTTTTATTCCACACATAATAATGAATTTGAGTGGAAAAAATGCTGGTGGGGAGAGGGGGGCAGAAACCCACATATTTGCCAAGAAAAGAGAAGGGCTTCCTGTACTTAATGGTAGGAATTAGCTTTAATGTTCCTGGGCCTCTGATGTGAATACGTATGTATGGGGAACAATGGGTCCTATCTATAGATAATGATTGGTTCTATATAAGCAAAAATGCATGTCAGAACCAGCAGCATAAAGGCCAGGTGTGTCCTATATTGAAACTTGAACAAAACACCTGAGCCACTTCAGTGGTGGGAGAATGTCCTTAATTCCTGGCCATGCTGGTGTGAGAGAATTGGCTGTCTGCAAGGATGTTGCCCAGGCGATGCCCAGATGTTTTGATGTTTTATCATCCTTGTGGGAGGCTTCTCTCATGTCCCCACAATGAGGAACTGGAGCTGACAGTGGGAGCTCATCCGTGCTCTCATCGGATTTGAACCTGTGACGTGTTGGTCTTTCAGTCCTGCTGGTGCAAGGGTTTAAGGGTTTCACGGGTTAAACTGGATCAGCCCTCACGCGTTCTGTGACCACCTGCAAGCTAGTGTATGGTCAGTGTAGGTGTGCCCTGAATGGCACCTTGGGTGCATTTGCAGCTGTTTGACTGACTAGACAGGTCTAAGTCAGAATGCAGAAAGTTGTTCTTAACTTCAAGTTATGGGTGACTCTATGAATGAGAGATCTCAACATCACCCTATTATCAACAGCCTTGCTCCAGTCTTGCAGATGTATGGCCATGGCTTCCTAGATTGAGTCTATTCATATGGAATGTAGTCTTCCGCTTTTCCTACTGCCTTCTACCTTAGCAAACAATATTGTAGAGTTACCATCTCAAAAATAATTTCATCATCTCCCCCCTCCCTTACTTTCCTTACCTGCTTGAGGGAGATTCCCTGAAGGACATAATGTGTACACAGTGCTCATTTTTAGAACAAAGGGAGTGGTGGCTTTTTGTCTGATTGTCTTTACTCACTTCAAACACTCCATTACTTCCCATCTACGTCTCTCCCTTCCCAAGCAAAACACTCCTTGGCTATTGCAGTTTATCCCCCTACATCAACCCCACCCAGACCTCGCACCATCCTGTGGCAAACTCTTGTCTGATTTCCAAGCCAAAGAAGGTTTCCAGAACAAACCTCCAAAACGTCTGAGGTTTCTCCATCTCTGCAAAAGCCACTTTCCAAGAGCACACTCCCAAGCAATTTTGGAGGCAGCCTTATAAACTAACTGTAGGGTAGTCAAGAACATGTCTGGTTATATTTTATAATGAACATCTATGTTTTGGGGAAGTATTAAGCAGCAATTGGCTAACCTCAGACACATTAGCCGCTTTCTGTTTTGATCTACAGATCTCACTTCGTGGCAATTGGGTTAAGGATGGCTTGCACGAAGCGAGACATTTTCCATAGACAATCAGGGCCAGTCCCGTCATGAGGCAGAGGGAGACAGCCACCTCAGGCAGCAGAAACTGGGAGGGTGGGAAGGAATTTAGGATGTATTGGAGCTGTGGGAAGACCACAGAAAGGAATACAAGACAAGAAAGCATTAGCACCCACTGAATGTGTAGCTCAGAGCTTTTAGATATTGCATTAGGCTTAGCTTAAAGCTGCTTGCCCTTGAGTTAAACTAGAGACTAAAGTGGCTACATTAAAATGACTAAGCCACCTTTTTGGCTTCAGGTATGATGGACAGCATTTTCCTTTGGCAGTGTGAACTAACTCTAGTTAGTTTCTTTATATAAACAGGAGTGGGGAAATGTTTTATCTTTCGCTTTAGGCAGCAAAATATCTTGGGTTGCTCTCTTGTCAATACTGGAAGGGTAATTCGTAATCTGTGTCAACAAGTCCTCTCCAGACTCTTGCTAGTCTGGAGGGGACTTGTCAATGAAGTACAGACAGGAGGGGAATATCCTTTGGGGTTTTCCTATGGCAGAGATGGAAACATGTGGTCCTATAGATATTTTTTGAATTCCAACCCCATCAGCTCCAGTCAGCACGACTTAAGGTCAGAGATCATTGTTGAACTTTTACATTTGATACCCCCACCCTTTTCAATGTTCAGTCATTACAGGAGTAATTTTTTTTTCTAAGAGATCATCACATGGAGAGTTTTCTCTGTTATAGGACACTTTAGGTCCATTTCAAGGATGAAGTGGCATGGAGCCTATCAGATGATGTTTGCCTACTTCCAACCGTCATCCATTGCCCTTCATGCTTGAAATGGAGCTGAAGTGTGCTGAAAGGAGGGAGTTGAGAACACAGGTGAAAAATAGTGTTCTGAACCCCTGGCATGTGCCAGAACTGTTGCTAATGCGAAAAAACACATGTGATGGGATCTGATAGATTCGCTAGTGTTGAATCATTTTATTTATTTATTTATTTATTTATTTATTTATTTACTATACTTGTATACTGCCTTTCTCAGCCTTATTGGCAACTCAAGGCAGACATTGAAGTGACACAGAGAAATGGGAATTCCTCAGCATTTTACTTTCACTGCATTTTCTCCTGAATAGTAACTAGCCGTTCCCTGCCACGCATTGCTGTGGCCCATTCTGTGTATATGTGTGTTTTTGTGTGTATATATTTGTGTATATGTCTATATATGTGTGTTTGCATATGTGTGTGTGTGTGTGTGCGATTTTGCGGACACATTGTAATATTTTTGGGGGGGTTTGGCTTTTTAAGCTCTTCTGCTGTGTTTTTCAGTGTTTTTATGAGTGATGGTCACTCATTGGCCTGATAGATGTATTGTTTCCAAATTTGGTGTCAATTCATCCAGTGGTTTTTGAGTTACATTAATCCCACAAATGAACATTACATTTTTATTTATATAGACTAGCCGTCCCCTGCCACGCGTTATTGTGGCCCAGTCTGTGTATATGTGTTGTGTGTGTGTATATGTGGTTTTGTGCATGCGTTGTAATGTATTTATTTATTTATTGGCTTTTTAAGTCTCTTCTGCTGTGTTTTTCAGTGTTTTTATGAGTGATTATCACTTGTTGGTCTGATAGGTGTATTGTGTCCAAATTTGGTGTAAATTCGTCCAGTGGTTTTTGAGTTATGTTAATCCCACAAACGAACATTACATTTCTATTTATATAGATTTGGCTCAAAATTGTGCTCATTGCAAAGGAGTTTAAAATTACACTGGTATAATGAAGGGGAGCAATATCTTGCAAATGAGGATGGTGGCAATGGGGTTTAAAAGTACACTAGTATAAGGATGAGAAGCAATGCCTTGTAAGAGGGGGTCGTAGCAAAGGGGGTTTAAAATTACACTGCTATAATGGAGGGAGGGAAGACCTGAGAAAGACTTACCATCACAAAAGAGGTTAAAATTCCCCTGCTTCCCCCTCCTCCAAATGGGCTGAGATCCATAGTAATCTTGGCTTTCGGATAGTGAAGTTTTCCCTGATTAAAAGAACAAGTAATATGGAGAGGGAAGAGAAAATGATCCATGTGTTATGTTTCTGAACATATACAACAACTGAAGAGAGCAACATGTGTGATGGGAAGACAGAACTTGAAAAGGGACAATTTGAGATCTAATGGTATGATTCCCAATCCTAGGTAGACAGTCGTCAACACTTCTCAAGGCCCATGTGATGAGATCCTTAATTACCTGCTGGTACATTTTTTTCATTTTTATTCACCTTTGTTCTACCACCTCCACATCCCACCTCTCTTCTGCTGAAATCTTTTTGCTTTCCGCTCCTTTAATGACTAAACCTTGAAATGTACAAAAATCCACCCATCTGGATTGCAGTCTACAAAAGGTTGTGCCAAATAAAACATGGCCTGGCAACCTGCCAATGGCTTACACAGGGAGAAATTCAACTGACCATGCACAATGACCAAACTTACACACATACACAGAACTACCTTTTGCCATAATGGGTTGTGTAGGCAGCAGAGACACCACAAGCTGTGTTCCTACAGCTGGACACATAGCAATGATGTCATCCTCAGGGATCTGTCTCAAAACTGTGACTCTGTATGACTGTGTTGGGGACAGCTGCCGAAGGTCAAAAAGATTGCAGGGGAGAGATGATGAGGCATAGTTTCACCTGGCAGAAATGTATACTATGTCTCCGTGATCCAGAATCATGGCCATAGTCTTGAAGGTACCACAAAACGTTTGGCTGCAAAAGATGGTTGTAGTCGTCCATCCATCATCGTTGACCCCGGTCATTGCAATATTCAGAGATTGACATTTTAAGTTACTTAACTTCAGTCTGTAAAATGTATGTGTATTTAAAGTCTATACATTTAACTACAAAAGGGTGTAAAATGCTCTGGAGAAATAAACACAGCAAATATGAAGTATGGTTAGTAGGGGTCATCACATATCCCAATAGACAGAAGAGTGTCTTCATTGGGAAAGTGTCTCAGAAAATAATCCTTTACTCAGAAGTATACTATTGTGGGCAGACTGCTACTCTACATATATATTCAAAGAGCAAATCTGGATGGTAACACCACAGAGAGAGTAGCTCCATTAGGGTTCCCAGTTTAGAAGGTCACTATAGAGATGCCCTGGAGGACTTAAACTTCCCAGAGAATTGTTTTCTTGGAGAGGAAATACTTTTACTCAAAGTTTTCATTTTGTAGGAGTCTTGCACCCTTAACCAAGCCTATGTGGAGGTTTGGCTGTAGTTTGTAGGTGCACACTAATATTTTAAAACATTGAATGTGGGATGGGGATTTTACATGGGATTGTAAGGAAGGGGACAAGATCAATGGTGATAAATTTTGGAGATTCAGTGACAAACTTAAAAGGCTTGCTACATTATGCTGGAATTCGTTTTGTTTCCATGCTTGGTCCTATATTCTAGAAAACTTTTACTCACCTGTCATCTTGCTCATATTATCTCTTCACATTCTTCACACCGGTTTTAATGACAGTGATAATAATTATTGTGTTAAATAGATTCAGAAGCAATTATCCCATGTTGAAATGCTTAATGGGAAGCAAACTGAAGTACACTATGCATTACTCCTGATTTGTTGAGTAGATTACCAGTTACCTTGCGATGGTAGTAGATCTCTCTTAGTGCATTCTTATGTTTAAGGGTGAGAATTACAGTGTAACTCCACTTATTCATGAGGGATTCGTTTGTGAACTTCACATGGATCCATGAAACAGCAGATCATGGTGAATGCTAGGCCTGGGTAACAACGGAAAAAATTGTTTCTAAAATCGATTCGTTTTTTGGGGGGTTTTGCGTTTAGTTATTTAAAATAATTACAAAATTTTCCTTAAAAAAAGTTCGATATTTACAAAATTTCGTAAATGGTAAAAAAAATTACAAAACAATAACAAAACAATAACGAATCGATTCGTTAATGGCGGCCGCGATCATGCAATACGCTAAAAAAACTTCTGAAGCTTCCCTCTCCCTCTGTTGTTGACTGTTGGTGTGATATTATAATTTTTTTTCACTAATTAAACAAAAAACAACTATAAAACTTGCCCCAGACATGCGGAAATAATAACGAAACGACCTCAAACCAATAACGAAACGAATACATAACAAAATACGAAGCATTTACAAAACGTATTTAAAAATTCGTTTCATTTTTAAGTTGCTCCAGAATGGTTCGTTATCGCTTCGTTATTAAAAAATTAACGAATTACGAATTAACGAAATGAAACCGCCCAGCCCTAGTGAATGCTATTGAAATGAAGGACTCCTGGCCCAAGAATACCATAGAATCATTCTGGTTGACCTAAAATATCTAGAGAGGACATATTTTGTGAGATGAGGATAAATGAAACCACAGACAGAAAGCAGACTGATATGGAGATCATAGTGTATTGCAATTAACAATGCATGCAGATTCAACAAAACATTTTTATTGTGCATGTGTTGCCACATTTCATTTGTATTGTATCATTCTATTGAACATATTTTGATAGTTTAGTGGAACTATGATACTCATACAGTATTTTTGAATGCTCAAAAATGCACATTGTCTCCCTATAATCCTTGCAGTAGAGATGGGTGTGTTCCAGTCTTTTTTAGATACTAATAAACTACTGCTGACATCATGCCGAACCACTGGTAGAAATGGCGAAAATCGGTAGTCAACATATACAGGGCCTAGCCTTACCTTTCAACTACTCTATATAGCTGATCATTATTTTAATGAGATCAGAGGCTGAAAAAGCATATCTTACCAAATGTTACTGTAAGTTTATCATAGCAGAGGTTCAATAGGAAATCAAGTTTTCAGATGTGTACTACTTGCTCATAGCAGTGTTGTCTAATACATATATTTGAGTATCCACATGTCCGGTCTTGGTACATGGGTTTCCTTACTTTGTTGCTCTCCCAGTAATGGGGAACATTTTGAAATGAGAGAACCCATCTTGTTTGTATCTAAGACCAAAGGATTTCTGAACCTGTTAAGCAACACTTAGTCTATGAACATTAAAAAAAAGTTCAGGAAGTCCAGCTGAACAATATCTGGTGTCTAATTTTAACTTCTGAGAGGAACTTTTCTGTTTGGCCTGGCCTGAGCAGACAGGCAATGGCCAATAACTGGCGGTAGTGTTAATATGTCAGGAATTCAAGCTGGCATCCCACATCCTTCTGAAGCTGGTAAGGATTTATGACTTCTCGGCATTTTCTGTCTGCTTCTGAAGATGGCCTATAAGGAACTGAGAGAACAGAGGACTTCTAGGGTCAAGTCTTGGCATTGGTGCTCAAGTACTATATGCTTATGAATAAATGTAGTTTCTTGTGTCTGGGCCACCTCCTGATTCTCAGGTGAAGCCAAGGTCATGTTGGAATACAGCTCATCTGGGTATGTTAGATTGCTTCATTTTGTCTCAGAGGCAAGGGAAATATTTATTTGGAGTTTTACTGATCTCAGATTGAACTTTTTCATTCCTGACATGGAGAAAAAGAAGCTTGAGTCTATAGTCCTAGCTGGATAGTTTTTCAATTGCCTCTTTCTGGAAGAGCGTGAAGAAGGATTTACACAAACTTTTTTTCTAAGTACTTTCAAGAAGAGTAATCTATTGAACCTTTTCCCAAGTCAGAAGGTTTGTCAGAAGGAAAAACATATGTAAGGGATTTCTTCCCACTAAAATCAAATAAACTCACAAATACATGGGGGGGGGGGTGGTCCTTAACCCTACATGGTCATCATGCTAAGATTCCACTGTGGCTACCAAATCCTGGTACTTAAAGTTCAGTGAGGGACACTAAAAATTCTCTGCCTCAGACCTCTTGCCTCATCACTCTACAAACTGGAAGCTGAAGTGGGATTATAGTTCTATAACTGAGTAGCGTCACAAGACCCATGGAAACACTGATGATTATAGGACAAAGGGAGATTTTATAATTCAGTTTAGTTATAAGTTGTATGTATTGTCAATCAGTGAGCTGATTACACCAAAGTCCTAGAATCCAGGAGGAGGTTCAATAACAGGAACCTTTATGCATATGTGGTGGGAATGTGACAAGGTACAAAAGTTTTACAGGAAAATAAAAGGTGAAATGGAAGAAATATCTAGGCTAAAAATAGAGCTGAA
The DNA here is from genome assembly GCF_037176765.1 of Anolis sagrei. NCBI lineage: Eukaryota > Metazoa > Chordata > Lepidosauria > Squamata > Anolidae > Anolis > Anolis sagrei. The sequence continues at coordinate 141,721,129 of NC_090021.1, read as the reverse complement.
TAAAAAAGCTGTTTTAACCGTGAAAATGGAAGGAAAAAGTTGTAATACATATTGGGCAACTATTATAAAATATATGATAGGAGTGGCACAAGCACAAAAAATGGGAAATAAACAAATTGTATGAATATCTAGCTGATTATGTGATCCAGGATTATATCATTGAAAGGAAAAAATAAGTATATAAATGGATATCATATGGGGAACTGTGTCTCAAACTGGAAAGAACTGATAGTTAAAGTGAAGGGGGGGAAAGAAAATACAAGGAATTAAATGAGACTATATCCATTATCCAGCAATTAGAATTAAAGCCAAAATTGAATCACAAATGTCCCCAGAGGGTGTGGGCAGAGAGAGGACGGGTGGGAAATAAGGAGAAAGGTATAAATAGGAGACAAAGACGGGATTTGGAAGTAGAAAATGAGTTATAGCAGAAAAATGTGTAATCTCCTTTAAATGTACGTATGTTTTAATATTGCTGTGATATAATGGAGACAGTTCCAGTACAGAATGTCCACCATGGACCTTCAAGTGAGTCAAATTCAGACGGGTTCTGATGAAACAAGAATCACATGTTTCAGAAAGACATACATAGAAACAGCACCATGAAGAACACCAAGTGATACTGGAATGGGAAGCCAGACAAAGGTGCCTATATAGAATCATAGAATCAAAGAGTTGGAAGAGACCTCAAGGGCCATCCAGTCCAACCCCCTGCCAAGAAGCAGGAACATTGCATTCAAATCACCCCTGACAAATGGCCATCCAGCCTCTGCTTAAAAGCTTCCAAAGAAGGAGCCTCCACCACACTCCGGGGCAGAGAGTTCCACTGCTGAACGGCTCTCACAGTCAGGAAGTTCTTCTAGCAGCAATGGATTGAATCTGAACCTAAAGCTTTGACTGTCATTAGACTCATTCCCATACTGACTGATGTTGATCCCTTATTAAAGGATTTTGATCTCTTTCAGGAGCTCTTCAATATCTGAAAAAAGTGGCTGCAACCATTTCTATCCTGTTTGACCCAACCAGAGTAGATGCACTTAATCAATGCAGTGTTGACTCAGTTATAGATACAGTGGGTTCACTTGAATTGGGGATAACCAATAGGATTGAGGCCAGTCTCTTTATAACCTGGATTCTCCAAAATGTGAGGTCAGCCAGCCACATTATTTCACACAGAAGTAGAGGGGGTGGATGCGCTATGGACTTCCCTAGCAATGAGGTTCCACAGAGGCGGAAATCTCAAATTACCTTTCATAACACTGCCTTCACCCCAATCTGTTAAATCAGCAACATTGTCTTGAAGAAGAGAGTTGGACTCACACCAGAACATGTTGCCCCAGCTAAGAGACTAAGATAGCTGAATTCAGCAGCTGCCTTTTAGTTGTACTGTCACATTAATGTTCTAGCACAACACAACTCAAGATGATTGATTGATCGATTGGATAGAGAGCTTTCAGCAAAATGAAATAAAGACTGCCAAAGACTGGGATATTAAAATGTCAATAGCATTGCCTTGTAATCTTATTCTGTTGCCATAGGTTTTGGTGGGCAATGATGTCCATGATAACATGATGGCAACAGTCTTGGACAGCAATGGCTCCCAAAGTGACTCATTTAAGGTGGAATCAAGTGTCAAACAGGGATGTGTTATTGCCCCAACCTTATTTTCCATCTTCATCGCTATGATACTTCATCTTGTTGATGGGAAGCTTCCCACCAGAGTGGAAATCATCTATTGGCAAGCTATTTAACCTCAGCAGACTGAAAGCCAAAACCAAGGTCACAACAACATCCGTTATAAAACTCCAGTATGCTGATAACAATGTCGTCTGTGTGCATTCAGAAGAAGACCTACAAGCCACTCTAAACACATTTACAGAAGCATACGAGAAACTCGGCCTGTCATTGAACATAGAGAAAACCAAAGTGCTCTTCCAGCAGTCACCGGGCAATCCCTCTCCAATGCCAGAAATACAGCTTAATGGTGTAACATTAGAAAATGTTGACCATTTCCGTTGCCTTGGCAGCCACCTCTCCACAAAAGTCAACATTGACATTGAAATACAACACTGCCAGAGCTCTGTGAGTGCAGCATTTTTCCGAATGAAGCAGAGTGTGTTTGAGGACCGGGGCATCTGTAGGGATACCAAGGTGCTTGTTTATAAAGCTATTGTCCTCCCAACCCTGCTATACACCTGCGAGACGTGGACAGTCTACAGACGTCACATGCAACTCCTGGAACAATTCCATCAGTGCTGCCTCCAGAAAATCCTGCAAATCTCTTGGGAAGACAAGCGGGCAAAGGTCAGCGTGCTGGAAGAAGCAAAGACCACCAGCATTGAAGCAATGGTCCTCTGCCATCAACTCCGCTGGACTGGCCATGTTATCCGGATGCCCGACCTCCGTCTCCCAAATCAATAGCTCTACTCCGAACTCAAGAACGGAAAACGGAATGTTGGTGGAAAAGAGATTTAAAGATGGGCTCAAAGCCAACCTTAAAAACTCTGGTATAGACACTGAGAACTGGGAAGCCCTAGCCCTTGAGTGCTCCAGTTGGAGTTCAGCTGTGACAAGCAGTGCTGCCAAATTTGAAGAGTCACAAATGGAGGGTGAAAGAGAGAAACGTGCCAAGAGGAAGGCGCATTAAGCCAACCCTGACCGGGACCGCCTTCCACCTGGAAACCAATGTCCTCACTGTGGGAGAAGAAGCAGATCAAGAATAGGGCTCCACAGTCACCTATGGACCCACCGCCAGGATACTACACTTGGAGGACCATTATCCTCAGACTACAAGGGATCGCCTAAGTAAGTAAGTAAGGTGGACAGTTATGTAATGCTCTAGAAAATCCCAGCCATACTCATATTTGCTGGTAGCAGTATGGTAGTATCATAGCCCTAGCTATGGTTATTCTCTTCTATGGCATTAAAGGGTCTTTTTAAAAAACTGAACAAAGAGTTTCAATTACAATTGTAGGAATAACAACTGTAAGGCAAGGATCTCAATAACAATTGCAGGAATAACTGAGAGAACAGAAAAACAATTTGCCAAAATGATTATTAGACCAAATAGACCGATGATCAAGAATGATGAATCTGAGGTTCAAAGTTGTTATTGTCATCCCCAATTGTGAAGTAGACAAAAGAAATTATGGACTTTGGTAATATATCAAAGAAACTCTTTCCGTGTTGATCTTACAGTATCTTAGCCATTGTTAGCAGAGTCCTGGAATATAATTTGCTCCTCTAAACTGAGAGACTGTTATAGATCCAGGAAATATTAAATCCAACTGTTGTGGAGAAATTGTGTTTTATCAACCACTAAAAAAAAAGATTTATCATCTAGACTCAAAGCCTAGACAAAAGCACCAAACCTTTGCTATCTAATGTGGTCAGACATGGACTTGTGTCTGGGCATTACTCACTATGTTTGCATTTCTCCTTTCTCCGTCTAACTCACATGACCCCTCCCTGCTCATTATGGCTTCAGTCTCCTCGATAGATCATAATTTATACATTATGGGGTGAGGCTTCCATGCCTTCATTTGTAACCTGAGCCCGAGGAACTGAGTTATTTTTGCCCCTCCCGTCCTGCCTGTCTGGTGCTCACATCAGCTGGAATGGGGGCATATATTAAGAATTTGTGGCTGCAGAGCAACAGCCAATAATTTAACAGGGTCATTTAATAATCTGCTTCACTTCCTTTCATTGACACAATATGAATGTGCTAGTATTGGATTCTTCTCCTTGGCATGACTTAGCAAAGACAGAAAAAGAGAGAAATGCACCAAGCGCAAAAGACACACTGCTCTCCTGCTCCTAGATGCCCAAGCTACAGACCAAGTTGGGACATTGATCCATCCCAGTCAGGACTGCGTATCCTGATTGGCAATGTCTCTTCAGTGTTTTAGGCAAAGCAATTTCACACTTTCTAAAGCTTAACCTTTAAAATTGTAGTTTAAAGGAGGCTTCTGCATATAAAAAGTGAGTTCTGAAACTGGTCCCAACTTAAGAAGTTCATCATGGGTTACTTCTCCCTCATGTTTGATTTATGCACAAGCTATGTAAACTGGAATTTATGGACTCAGGTTAAGCTACAGTGGTTCTCAACCTGGGGTCCCCCGATGTTTTTGACCTTCAATTCCCAGAAATCCTAACAGCTGTTAAACTGGCTGGGATTTCTGGGAGTTGTAGGCCAAAACACCTGGGGACCCACAGGTTAAGAACCACTGATCTAGAAGTTCACCTACATCTTTTGTGGTCATACTACTATACCTACTATACTATACTTGTAAATCACAAGAAATCTTGTGATTTCAATAAGATGCAAGAGTATTTATTTGTTTATTGTGTCAGAAGCAGTAATAATCATCATCATCATCATCATCATCATCTTTATTTGTACCCCACCACCATCTCCCCAAAGGGTACTCAGGGCAGCTAACATGAGGCCAAGCCCAAAATTACAGTACAACAAAATAGAATACAAACAAGGAAATAATAGCATCAAAATAAAATACATAAAATAGCAAAGTATAAAATAAACAGTTGCAAAATAACATGATAGAGAAATAAAAAACAGTGGGTGGACCAAATGCACAGGATAAAATTCAAGGTGCAGGTTATCACCTACAAAGCCCTGAATGGTTTGGGATCTGCCTACCTTCGTGACTGCATTTCCTTCCAAAACCTGCACGATCTCTTCGATCCTCTGGGGAGGCCCTCCTTTCACTCCCACCTTCATCACAAACGCAACTTGGGAGGAAGTTTTCCGCTGTTGTCCCTCGGCTTTGGAACTCACTACCTAGTGAGATTAGGCAAGCCCCCACCCCGGCAGCCTTCAAGAAAGACCTAAAAACATGGTTCTTCTGGTGTGCCCTTGATGAGTGAACACATATCCCATATTATGTCTGTTCCAACTACAGTTCCGTCCTCGTGGTGCACTTTTCCCCGCCCTTAATGAAGGTCCAACCCCATTGTTCACCCCTTTTGAGTTCCTCTCTTAGACATTTACTTTACTTATCTCACCCAGAGTTTTAACAATTTTATCCTGTGAGAAGTAAATTGAGGGTGCAATTATAATGTATTTAAAAACACACAAAGTCATTTTAAAACTTGGCATTATGCTAGATTTCCTTTGACCAGAAGTTGGCCACTTGGAGTGCCTCTGGTGACACTGTGAGAAGGTCCTCCGTTAGGCATGTGGCAAGGCTCAGACCGCACTGCAGTAAACAGTCTGTGGTTTGCTCTTCTCTGCACCCGCATGTTGTGGACTCCACTTTGTGACCTCATTTCTTAAGATTAGCTATGCATCTCATGGTGCCAGAGCACAGTCTCTTCAGCGCCTTCCAAGTTGCTGCAAGAGATTAACAGTAGTCTATGAAAGCTTATGCTACCAACCTCATTCTCTTTTGTTCTTAGGTGAGATCTTTGAATCATACAAAGTGGTTTTCTTCACAGATCAAACTATTTTATTTATTTATTTATTTATTCAGTGATTGACATCTATGTACTGTCTGTATATTAAAAATAACAACCAAGGAAATGTACAACAAAGTATTAAAACATAGATAAAACTGTAATAAACTACATCTGAGATCAGAAGATGTATCTGTGGTATACGGTTATGTTTCCTGATGCAACCTCCAACCCAGTTTTCATCTGTTACCATCTTAGCACCAATGAAGACAGCTATTTCTGTGTTTGTAGAATTGTGGTAGGGAGCAGCAGAGAATAATCTGGTTATTTATATTAATGCTTGTACAAATTCATGAGACATGCAGTCACAGAAATACGTGTGTATATGCCTTCAACTCACCTGCCAACTGATTTTCTTAGACAAGGAATACTCACCTCCTTCCTCTGATATAGAGTCAAAAGCACCTAGGATTCATTGACAGTCTCTCACCAAAGTCTAACCAAGGCTAACTCAATTTAGCTTCCAAGATCAGACAGAATCTGGTGCCTTCAGAGCAATGATTCCCAACCTTTGGTCTTTCATGTGCTTTGGACTTCAGCTTCCAGAATTCCTGGTGGTTAGCTGAGGTTTCTGGGAGTTGAGGTCCCAAACACCTGGAGGACCAAAGATTGGAAACTACAGCTCTTGGGTATTTAGGCCCAGTTCAACAGATGCTCCAACCCTAAGCTGTTTAGAGCTGGTGTCCATCAAGGAGTTCTCTGACATCCATCACTGCCTATTGTGCATCCATCTGTGGAATATCAGTCACTCCATTGGCTACCACTAAGCAAGAGACATTAGTATATTGTGACATCACTGCAGCCCATACATGAATAAGAATTTCGTGAAACTCTCCATTCAGCTTTGTTCACAGGTAATACCATTTTGGTGCCTTCAAGTCATATTGACCATCACAAGAAGTTATCATACAGTTTTCCTGGTAAGATTTGTCCTGAGGGGATGTGGTATTACCTTCCTTAGAGACTGGGGAAGTGTGACTTGCTCAAGGTTACCCAGTGGGTTTCCTTGGGGGAGTCACGCTCTTTCAGCCTCAGAGGAAGGCAAAACTGGACTAAGCAGAGATTCCAACTCTGGTCTCCCAAAGTTATAATCTAAGAGTCAAACCACTACACCACACTGAATCCAACAAGGCCATCTATAAAGAGGTAAATCCCAAGCCAAATGTAGCTGGTGTTATTTGTGCAAATAAGTGTTTTTCTTTCAGATGATTTTTTTTTCCAGAAATACAAAAAGCACTTCTGCCAGTGGATGATTTTCTCAAAGAGGTGTCTTGATATCATTTCCATTAAGGATGATAAAAATGTGACTGTTCTCTGCATCCTTGTATGGGATAGCCTTCCCCAACCACATGTGTTGGAATATAATTCTTATAATTCTAGCCATTGTAAGCATCATCACCCTTGGTCAAGCTGCTATTAAATAAACTGCTGTCAGGGAGGTGTGGAGTTAACACTCTTCTTCGGACAATACAGATAACAGATTAGAAATGTTGGACAAGTCTTTGATTTCAAGCCATGTTGCCTGTGAGCAGCCCATGGAAAATCACAGAGACATTTTGAATGACACCCTGTGGGTGAAAATTGGTTCAGCCTGAGTAACGACAGACATTACTTCCTGCTTAAAAGGATGATGTAAAGCCTTCAAAAGAAAACTTTCTCTCATGAGTGGAATTTATATATGATCTCACAAAGGATCAGTCAGAGGAATGTAAACAAGGTTTGGTATTTCTGTTTCTCCACATTTTTAAAAAAACCTTTGTTTTTTGTGTTACAGATATTTTTTACTATGGATAAACAAGGAACATACAATGGATAAAAGCATAACACACATACTAAGATATATTTGGTATGTTTTGTTTGAATGCCAACAAAATATTCATTTGTTCATTTGTTTTATTGATTATGATAATTGTAACCTATGTTTTGTATGAAAAGGTTCATAGGATGTTTAAGTTGCATGTGGAATGAAAATAGGATCTCTGCTAAAATTAAAATGGAGTCTAAACCCCATTTTAATGTTAGTAGAGATCCTATTTTCATTCCTTATGCATACAGCAGCAGCCAAACCATGCTGTGCACGTTATCAAACAGCAGTGCTTAAACCTGTAATCAAAGGAACGTCTGCTAGAACTGACTATGTTCAGCTTTCAAGATCAGACGGGATCTGGTGCTGTTGGGGTATTTATGAACTATACATCACCAAATCCTCAGGTTGGCATGACCAATGGTTCTGTGTGGGGGGGACTGGTCTCTCTCCCCCCACCCACCCCCTCCCGGTACCATTGCAAACATTATTCTCCTGGGACACTATGGAATAGTGGTTCCCAACCTTTTTTTTTTTCAGGGACCACTTAACCAGGGACCACTTTGACCAGAGTCCACTCTTCAACATTAGTACCAAAAGGGTTGCGAATCAGTTTTTGGTCAACTTTAGATTCCGTTTGGTTATTTGGGGTGCTGATACAAAAAATTGCATTGGATAGACCACATCAGTTCTAGTTTCTGATACAGAACATATGTCATCCAGTAGTCACCATCTGCTCACCCACAGAAAACCATATTTAATAATCTAGGTCTATGCAATGCAAATTTCTGAATCAGCACCCCAAATAACCCCAGGAACAGGCCTAAAAACAAAGACAGCAAGGCACCCCCACTTACAGATGCCTCATGGAATGGGGAGGGAGGAAGAGGAGAAGCAGCCGTCAGCCTCTCCCCTCCTGACATCCCCATTGCCTTGGCACTATAAGAGGGTTTCATGAAACCAGTTGCTTTCAGTGCCATGTGATTTCGAGGCAACGGTGTAGTAATAGTGAGGCCACAGACCATATTTTCCTTCTTGCGGACCATTGGTGGTTGGGAACCACTGCTTTAGAGGTTATCTATGCTAACAAAAATATTATGCTCACACCATATCCACTGAGATATGAACACATGAAGTCTTGACAATTTGCTTGCAATGCAGTTTTTTGGACTGTGGTCCTATTTTTTTTAAAAAAAACTTTTCTTTTACCCTAGTTTCCCATAAATCTGGATTTTTTTGGCATGTCGCTTAAGTGATGGAGTTTTCAATTGATCCCAATATTAACTGGATTTCAACTGTCTCATTAATAGGATCCTCTTGTGTATAACATAATTTAATTATTATATAGTTTATATTTACTGTGTTTTGTTGTTATAATTATTATGACTATTACTGTTTTGTTTCTGTTTATGTATCATGATTTGCTGATTTGTTGGTTGATGAATTTTGTTGTCTTGGATGGTCCAGTATTATTATGTATGCTGTATTTTTTGTTGTAAGCCTCCCCAAGTCCTTTTGGGGAGAGGGGGCAGGATATAAATAAAGTTTATTTATTTATTTATTTATTTATTTATTTATTTATTTATTTATTTTTGTTTAAAGCAGTGGTTCCCAACCTTTTTTGACCAGGACCTACTTGACCAGGGCCTACTTGAACCCTCTCCAACATTAGTACCAAAAGAGGTGGGGCTAGTTAGCTCTGCGGAAAGGAGCTGAAATAAAATAAATAAAATAAAATAATAAAGAGGAAGGAGGTTCGCGGACCGGATTTTCATTTTCACGGCGCATTGCTGGGCTGCGGCCCATAGGTTGAAAACCACTGGTTTAAAGAAAAGAGACTAATAAGGGATAACAACCATCAGATACAGAATAGGTTATCAGATTTTAGTAGTTGCTTAGTTGTGGTTTAGTTGCAGAGCATAATACGTAGTTGTATAAATCTTGGTAGTTTTATGTATCTAAAATATCTGTGTGTTTTATTTTGTGTTTTTCTTGAATTTTTTAAAAGAATCCGACTGTCCACCATTGTGAACCGGATACTGGATTAGAGGAACACTTAAATCTGGATCCAGCATTGCTCTGCTTATGTTCTTGAGCTTAAAGTTTCTTAGTTTACTAATTTTAACTGCATATTAACACATCAAAATTTGCAGTCATTTATTATAAACAATTTAAAGTTGCTGGGTATTTGAACCAAAAAAAAAAAAGCCAATGTGGGGAGGGGGGAATGCTGAACATTAGAAAAAAATGCTATGTACACATTTGTTAATTTGTTGGAGCATTTCACTTTTAAGACTGAAAGCCTGGTATGTGTTCTTCAAAATATTTCCATATGCTAAAGGTATGTGAGCGTTTGCCAAGAAACCTGGCTATTAGGAGCAACAGGCCAGTGTGGCTTTTTTAAAAGGGAGGAACGGCTGCAGAGACGAGGTATTCACAGAGGAACGAAACCAACCCTAACTACAGTCACCTCGCGATGACCTACAACTCCTCCGATTACAAAAATGAAAAGGTTATTAGTAAATCTGAGGCCAATTAGGGGTTCTTTTTCCTGGAGACATGATGAAATTTCCTGAAACAAAAAACTTTTTGCAAACTCTATAAAATATTTCTAACTTTGGTGGAAAAATAAATAATCTCCTCTTTTAAAAAAATCTTCTCATTCCTGAGGTGCAAAGCCAGCCCATTTCTGTTTATGCAGATGGATGGGAAACACCCCAAGGAAGAGCCAAAGGCAAGATTCTTGGCAGGAGAGAAGCAAATGTGAAGTTGTTTTCAGGACTGCCGATTTGTCACTGAAGCAGGAATCATTTGACTGGGGGGAGTGAGGAAGGGAGAGTGAACAACATGGGGGTGGGATCCATCTAAATGCAGTGGAAGTATAGGACCAAACTGTGTAATCTAAATATTATGATGTATTTTTTATATTTTTGATTGATTAGTCATATTTATTATTCAGTGATCTGAAGGCAGTATATGCAATTTTTGTGGTTCCCATGCTAAAACACATAGCAACACTGTAAGATAAATCAAGAGTGTAACTAGCTCAATATCACCCATCACATTTAATAACTAAGTGCAGACCTTAACCTGGATCTTCCAAGTCCCAGTCCAAACACTCAATACCACCTTTTTTAGAAAATGGAAATCTCCAGAACCTTTTGGAGATTTTATGATCTTTGGAAATGTATGACCTTTTGAAAAATGATGCCATAACCTTTTGGGCATCGTAAAGAGTAGAGACATCACACTGGCAACAAAGATCCGCCTAGTCAAAGCCATCTGTAGTAACCTACAGATATGAGAGCTGGACCTTAGGGAAGGCTGAGCAAAGGAAGATAGATGCTTTTGAGCTGTGGTGCTGGAGGAAAGTGCTGAGAGTGCCTTGGACTACGAGAAGATCCAACCAGTCCATCCTCCAGGAAATAAAGCCCGACTGTTCACTGGAGGGAAGGATACTAGAGACAAAGTTGAAGTACTTTGGCCACATCATGAGGAGACAGCAAAGCCTAGAGAAGACAATGATGCTGGGGAAAGTGGAAGGCAAAAGGAAGAGGGGCTGACCAAGGGCAAGATGGATGGATGGCATCCTTGAAGTGACTGGACTGACCTTGAAGGAGCTGGGGGTGGTGACGGCCGACAGGGAGCTCTGGCGTGGGCTGGTCCATGAGGTCACGAAGAGTCGGAGACGACTGAACGAATGAACAACAACAACCTTTTGGGAAAATGGCATTCATGCAAGGTAATTAGGTTTCTCAGCTGTTAAACTGATGTACCTAGGTATGTCTTTGAATTGCTACGAACAAATATATGCCAATGTTCTCTATATATCTGTCTGTCTGTCTGTCTGTCTCTCTAAATAAATAAATAAATAAATAAATAAATCTATATAAATAAAAATGTAATGTTCGTTTGTGGGATTAACAGAACTGAAAAACCACTGGATGAATTGACACCAAATTTGGACACAAGACACCTAACAACCCAATGCATGTCCTTCACTAAAAAAAAATGATTTTGTTATATGCGAGTTGTAGTCGCTGGGATTTATAGTTCACCTACGATCACAGCATTCTGAACCCCACCAACGATAGAATTGGGCCAAATCTCCCACACAGAAACCCCATGTGGGCCACAGCAATGCATGGCAGGGGACGACTAGTAAATAAATAAAAATGCTCCGTTCGTTTGTGGGATTAACAGAACTCAAAAACCACTGGACAAATTGACACCAAATTTGGACACAAGACACCTATCAGGCCATCAAGTGACCATCACTCATAGAAACACCAAAAAACACAGCGGAAGGGAGTTAAAAAGCCAAAAAACCAAAAATAAATTACAACACATGCACAAAACCACATATATACACAAACACACATATATGCACAAATATATACACACACATATATGCATATATGCACACACAAACAAATATACACAGACTGGGCCACAGCAATGCGTGGCAGGGGACTGCTAGTATGTGTGTGAGTATATATATATATATATATATAGAGAGAGAGAGAGAGAGAGATAGCAGTTTCAGAAGTGTTATTTGTAGTTGCTCAAAAAAAACTACTCCCCCCTAAAATATATATTTGCCTTTAAATCATGCTCTCAAGAGACAAAAATAAGTAGACTTGTTTAAAAGTAACACAGTTGGTTTACTCACATACTTCATGCATTCCACATACAGGTACTTTGCATATCAGTTCAGGTACAGATAGGATTTGAAGTAGTTTCTCTGTGTAGGTAACATGGGGCATGTTTCTTATAATCAACCATCCAAAGCATCTCTCTGTTCTAAAAGTCTGGTAGAGTCTCTGTATAGTCTGAAAGTTCAATGGAGTCTGTGCAGTCTGAAAACATATATCTGTTCTTGCTGTTATCTCTAAGCATACTGCTCTAAAATGGAGTCTGAGTCCTGAACAAGCCCAGACCTGATCACATGGTCTGCAGCCCCTCCCACAACAAAGAGTTAAAGAAAAAACTGCATACCAATATATACACATAAAATACAGTAAGCAATTATATCTATCTATCTATATAATAAAAGTCAATGTTTGTATGTGGCGGAGGGCGGACGTAGGGAGGATGGAGGGAGGTGTATGTGGCAGCTTTCTGATTAGTTGCCACTGTGGCATTATTTGCATATGGTCTCTGATTGGCCAGCCTCAAAACTCCAAGATTCTGAGGAGACAGAGGAGAGGGAAAGGCCTGAGGCTGTGTCAGAAAATTACCAATAGAGACCAAACTTGGCACACAGAGCCCACAAGACCCACTCTACATCCTAGTGCAGTTTGGAGCAGGGTGGACCATGGATGATGGGACTTGCAGTACCATCACTCACTTTCTGAGACTGCTGTGACCCTCATCCAATGACTGATCAAGACCAAACTTGGCACACAGAGCCCTCATGACCCACTCTACATCCTGGTTCAGTTTGGAGGAGGACGGACCATGGATGATGGGACTTGCAGTACCTTCACTCACTTCCTGAGACTACAGCAATATTCATCCAATTACCAATAAAGACTAAACTTGGCACACAGAGCCCCCATGACCCACTCTACATCCTACTGCAGTTTGGAGGAGGATGGACCATGGATGATGGGACTTGCAGTACCATCACTCACTTTCTGAGACCGCTGAGACCTTTGTCCATTGACTGATCAAGACCAAACTTGGCACATAGACCTCTCATGACCCACTTTATGCCCTGGTGTGGTTTGGCTGGGGATGGACCATGGATTATGGGACTTGCAGTACCTTTGTTCAATTCCTGAGGCCACTGCAACCCTCATCCAATTACGGATTAAGACCAAACTTGGTACACTGAGTCTCCATGATGCACTCTACATCCTGCTGCGGTTTGGAGGAGGATGCACCATGGACGATAGGACTTGCAATACCTGCATTCCCTTCCTGAGACCATTACAACTGCCAACAATGATGGATCAGGACCACAATTCACACAGTGAGTCCACATCTACATGCAGTTTGGAAGAATTTGGAGATGCATGATGGGACTTCACTCACTTCCTGAGACCAGAGACCCTCGCCAATGACTGATCAAGACCAAACTTTTAAAAAATTTTTTAACTGTTTATATCCAATTCTGTTTAAATGTTTTTATATTTGTATATTTTAAATTGTATAGTGATGCTTTTATGTTAAGCTGCACTGAGTCTCCTTCGGCAAAGATAAAGTGGTGTATAAATAATAATAATAATAATAATAATAATAATAATAATAATAATAATAGAAGAAGAAGAAGAACTACAAAGAGGAGACGTGATAGCTGTGTATAAGTATGTGAGAGGAAGTCATAGGGAGGAGGGAGCAAGCTTGTTTTCTGCTGCCCTAGAGACTAGGACACGGAACAATGGCTTCAAATTACAAGAAAGGAGATTCCATCTGAACATGATGAAGACTTCCTGATTGTGAGAGGTGTTCAGCAGCGGAACTTTTTTGGAGGCTTTGAAACAGAGCCTGGAGGGCCATCTGTTGGGGGTGCTTTGAATGCAGTTCTCCTGCTTCTTGGTCCCAGTGGTAATTACTGACAAAATTACTATCTGTCAGCTGCAAAAGGCCACCCTACTCAGATCTTCATGCAGTATTCGCCAATACATCACAAAGTCCTAGACACTTAGGAAGTGTCCGACATGTGATCAAACACAAAAGCCAGCATAATGATCTTGTTTGCTATGCCCTCATCTCGTTGTGTATTTAATAATAATAATAATAATAATAACAACAACAATAGTTTAAAATGTAAATCATTATAATGCACGTTGTGCTGCTATTGTAATTTTTTGTTTGCTACTTTTATTTTTGGAAGAAAGCAACAACTAGGGAGTAATGGAATGCACAGAAGATACTCAGAACCATTTCTCAAAAAGCTGGAAAAAAGGTTGTTCATTGGCATTTTGCCCTATGAGTATCCTAGAGGCCTTCTTCAGGGGGTTACTTAGAATCAGACATCAGAAATTTCTGAGTCAGAAACTTCTGAACCATTTATGGGAGGCAGAAATACGTTGGGCTTTTCTACCAATGAAGAACCATATTTTGAGCATCTTTCTCTTTATTTTTAGGGAAATAATTTAGAACCAACAAGAGACTGTCATAAAAGTGGGAAAATCCCCATTAAAATGCTTCTAAAAGTGCCCTATTTTGAATTTTGCTTGCTACACCAATGCAAATATCTTTGTTACCACTCATGTCATGGAGTCCCAGTGGCACAATGGATTAAACCCTTGTACCAGCAGGACTGCTGACCGAAGAGATCAGTGGTTTGAATCTGGTGAGTGGATTAAGTTCCCTCTGTCAGCTCTAGCTTCTCACGCGGGGACATGAGAGAAGACTCCCACAGGATGGTAAAACATCCAGGTGTACCCTGGGCAACACCCTTGCAGGCAGCCAATTCTCTCAGACCAGAAGTGACTTGCAGTTTCTCAAGTCGCTCCTGACCAAAAAATAAAAATAAAAAATCATATTACTTTTGGAATATAATGTCATTAAAATTTAGTTAATTTAAAAATCTGACTGATTACTTAAAAGGACTGAATTTGGGGTGAGGAAACACTCTGAATCTATAAAGTAAATAAAAGGGGCATTGTTTATGAACCCACTCAGAATAAAATAAAAATATGGACAACTCAGAATAAATTAAAAATACGAACAAAGTTTAGAGGGATTTTTTTTATTAAGCACATTCCACAGTACAAAGCCTTATATCAGGAACAATATCTGTACAATTCAACAGTTGTCCAATAAGCTGTTCATACACAAACTTTTCAAACAGGTAACTGGCAAACATAATTACAAGTTAGAATAAGACTATCCCAGTGCTTCGAAACATTAATCTAGCAGTAACATACAGCTGCTCAGTAATGATTAGCGAAACAAAGTCCAGAGTACAGCCAGTACTATCATTAGTCCCAGGAGCCAAGTTCCTTGGGTGCCAGTCACAAACTCCACAGCTATGTTACACCAAGCACAATCAAAAGTAGTTTAGGCTGCGTCTTCAAAGACCATTATTCCCATGGAAAACATTAATTTCATCTTACACATGCATTTTTTAAAGGAAAGGTTCGTTCTCCATAAATATCGTAGTCTTCAGAGCTGCAACAGGAAATCTTCCATATCACAGTCTCAAATGACAATTTGGGGGGGGGGGGAGGCTAAAACCACTTCTGTAACTCTCATCCATTTTAAAAACTGAGAACATGGGGTTGTGTCCTCTTTAATGTATTTGGTAAGATTTAATCATCGATGTGTGCTGCGTCCTGCTTTGCCACGTTCAAGGGGGAGTTTACCAGCTCAGAACAGTGGATTTAGAAACAGAGGAAAACGAAGGGTGGAAGAGCCAGAAGCAGTTCCAGGTACGACTTTTTCACATCTGGTGTGTGCTTCCATTTTGAATTTGACTGACAAGCTGGCAGGTGTGCAAGAGTGATCTCCAACCATAGCTGTTCCACTAAAAAAAGCAATATTCATTCATTGGTCATTTAAACTTGGTTATCAACATTCCTTAACCCCTCAACCACAGGGATGTGAGGAGAGGACAGAAAGTAGAGAGAGAAAGAGAGAAGGAGAGGGCGAGAAGTCAAAAGAGGGAGCCAGAGAGAAATCAAATGCAAATACAAAATCATGACTAAGGAATGACAGTATCCATATCCACGCCCACTACAATTCATAGACCAACCAGTTATTATATTTATTAGGATTTTTTAAAAAAAAATTGTTAGAATAAGCCACTAAAGGATGTTGCCGAGCAATAACTTAGAGATACAGAGAAAGCATTTCAAGAGGGTTTGCTTGCTTGCATATAGGGAAACGTCTGACCAGCTGCCTAGACCAGTCATTGTTTTCAAGAGAGAAGGAATTCCAGTAATATTTGCGCCATTAATTGCTAGGTTCCTAAATATAAATGATAAGGAACATCCATTATCTCCTACAAGGTCACAATGGAATAGTCATCTCTAACTCCTCATGGTTATCGAGGATTATTCTGAATGGATTTTAACCAACTTTAATGTATCTGCAACTTTGGCCGGTGACTTAGTTGTCCTTCCAAATATTGCAATATGGAAGGGGAGTGGGGTGGTGGGGCACACAATTTTGACTTTTACATTTTGTCAAGAGGTTTTCGAAAGTAAGATATTAAGACATCTCATCTCATTTTTCTTTTAAAGGTAGCATCCTAAAGAATACCAAAATCCTCCTTTCTTTCCACAGAGAAATATTTCTAAATACATCCCAACCCTATACGGTGCCAGTAGTAAGAATGCCTGGATGCTTCGAAACGTCTGTCTTGGCATCTGCATACAGTATCAGGAGACCCTGACTCCCAGCACTTGGAGGTTACAGTGTTTATGTACATTATATCTACATGCTTATACGTTACTGTATGGGAAATAATGAGGCAAGCACACGTGAAGGATCCAACTATACCAAATGGTAGGAAGAGGAGGACGGCTGTAGTACAGAGTACAATTAAAAGAAAAGACAATGCTGTACACCTACTTCAGTTCATCTAGCTCAATTTACAATCTTTAAATTAAAGCAAATTACTGGTGCAGACATAAGTAAACTATCATCCAAAATATCACTGACCCATTCAGAAATAATCCTACCAGTCCAATTCATACTCTGAGCAATCTGAACAGGTTCAGTCATCACCAGTCATGAAACAAAAAAGTCTGTGGGAAGAGGAGGATGATCATTATGATGACGGCCGTGACTTTGAAAGCAAAGCCCTGTACATTCTGGGCATGTGTTTGGCACCCACATTTCACTGAGAATGTTTTTCTTCTTCAGAGTCAGATAAAAGTGCAAAGCAAATATAAATTAGGTCAAGTCCTTCCTTGACGTCCCATTTCCTCCAGGAAAAACAAGCCATCGGTTCAGTGTATATGGGCAATTGACTCATGAAGCTTTGGATCTTGCATTGCAGTGAAGGATAAACTGAGTTTCTTCTACCTGGACTCAGTGAATTCCTAGTCAGTTCCTTAGAGACCACTGAGGGAAGGACGACTGGAAAAGGTAGGTTTAGATACAGAATTGTGCCGTTTTGCATCTACACAGCACCTAGAACCACTTCTGACTTTAGCCGTGGCTAACGTCTTCAGGTGTGTAATAGCCAAATGTCCAGTAGTTCAAAGACTGTGGAATCCTGAAAGGAAAAAAAAGATGTTGAATCAATGTTGACATTTCCTGTTACTGTCAGAAAATAAGACAAGAGACTGCAACATCTGCAACTAACAATAGGCTGAGATCTGATGTAAGACAGGAATTCACTGACTCAAAGAGCAGTGAAGCCTCCTTCTTTGGAGCCTATTAAACAGAGGCTGGATGACCATCTGTTCAGGATGCTTTGATTGTGCCTTTCCTGCATGACACGGGGTTGGGATGAATTGCCCTTTTGTTCTCTTCCCAATTCTAGGATTCTATTATTCCCTTGTATATGCATCCAGACTGTGGATTTCCTCATCCCAAGAGATCTGTTTAACACCCTCTTCAGTGAACTTCAGTGTGTTTAGATGATTTACCAACTGTGGAAAGTGTCATTTACATCTACCTGGCTTTCTAGTATTTTTCTTGCTGTCCACTCTGATTTTAGCTGACATTATCAGTGATATTGTGATTATACCAGGCATGCATTTAACAACTTGCCTAGTAGTCAGCATCAGTATGGGATTTCCATAAAGACCAATAACCAAGCTGATGGTTGAGGAACAGCTCTCTTATTTAGCTCTCTACTTGCTTTGCATGCTGATAAAAGAGGAAGGGAGGCCTATATTCTGCAAGGTGGATCAGTAGAAGGTTTTTGTTTACTATAACTTTTAAACATTTAGGCTTCTCTATTTGTTTTCCCTCCTTCCATTACAAGCATGGAAACACAAAATACTAGCTCCTTAGAAGGCTAGTAAAAGCAAAATTACAGGTCAGGGATTTTGCTAGATTATTTACAAGGTAGCATTACCGCGTGCACAAACTATCTCCCCAATTACTTCACAAAACACACAAAATAAGAGTTGTGACAATATCCACAGCTGGATGTGATGGGGGAACAACTAAAATGATTTTTTAACCATAAGGTTCCAACAGGCAAACTAACCCTAATGACCCCTTTTACATTTTGAACTCATTATCGAGAAAGATTCAACACCTTTGACGAACCCTTTAAAGTTTACTTAGCAATATTACACAGTTGCATAGATGCAGCATTTGAGCGAGTTGTCTGAAAACTAATACAACCTCTTGCAATGTTGACCCAAATAATTAAATCTAATTTTATACAGCCTTCTCCCCCCAAGGAAGGGGGGCTGGGGGTGGTATTCAATTATAGCCATGGGAGTTTCACTGCTAAGAGGTTAAGCATTTTTAGCTTTTTTGCTTAAATGTTTAAGTAAAGGATTACATTAGATTATCATATGGTAACAATTTTGATCTTGTTACAATAAAAAAGGAATTCAACAGAAGGCAATAAAGTTTTTTTAATAGCCAAGAGCAGTAGGGTTGTCAGAAGTTATAGATTTTAAAAGCTATATTCACATGGGACTCTAAAAAAAGCGGGGGGGGGGGGGGGGTTGGTTGAAAAAAATTAGAAGATCTAAGTTATTTGGTTGTATAAAAGTATCTTTCTTACAACGTTATGAAACAAAGCAATGTTTCTGCCCTGTGATTTAGAAAATGTTTTCGAACACACAAATTTTACCATCACTGGTCCATTCTTGCCCAACACAGTCCATATTTGGACGAACAGTAACCTACTAAGCAAAGCCCTACTTTCTCTGTATGCTTTCAAGTCGTATGATGACACCATGAATTTCATAGAGTTCATCTTAGCAGAGATGGTTTTGCCACCTTCTTTCCTCTGAAATACAGCCTACAGCACCTGGTATCCACTGACAGTCTCCCATCCAAGTACTAATGAGGGCTGAACCTGCTTAACTTCCAAAGTCAGATGAGATCTGGTACCTTTATGGAATTTGGACTGACTAAGCTCTATTACCTGGATCAAGATACCAAGGGCTGGAAATCAGAACATCTTGAAAAAAAAGCAAGTCATCCCAAGCCAATTTTCATTACTAGCATTCATATATATTTTAAATATATAAATATAAAGGTAAAGCTTTCCCCTGTCATTAAGACTAGTCATGTCCAACTCTGGGGGGTGGTGCTCATTTCCTTTTCTAAGCTGAAGAGCCGGCGTTGTCCATAAACACTTCCAAGGTTATGTGGCTGGCATGACTACATGGAACGCCATAACCTTCCTGCAGAAGTGGTACCTATCGATCTACTCACATTTGCATGTTTTCGATCTGCCAGGTTGGCAGAAGCTGGACCTAACAGCGGGAACTCGCCCCACTTCCTGGATTCGAACCGCCAACCTTTCAGTCAGCAAGTCCAGCAGCTTAGTGATTTAACCCGCTGCGCCACTAGAGGGCCCATTCATTCATTCATTCATTCATTTATTATATTTATATCCCACCCGTCTCAACCTTGAAGAGGACTCAGAGCGGCCTTACAATTGGCAGCAATCCAACAGACAATAGAAAATACACATGTACAATAAAACAAATTAAAAACAATAAAACATTAAACACAATTTTGAAATCACGTAATTTGAGGACATAGTCAAAGGCTGTTCTGGTCGTTATTGCACGTAAGTCGACTTTACTTATTGCATAGCCCTGTTGGTCAAAAGCTTGGTCCCAGAGCCATGTTTGTACTTGCTTCCTGAAGGTCAGGAGGGAAGGTGCTGACCTGATTTCGCTGGGGAGGGAGTTCCAGAGCTGAGGGCCCCCCACTGAGAAGGCCCTGTCCCTCATCCCCAACAGCCGCACTTGCAAAGGAGGTAGGACCAAAAGCAGGGCCTCCCCAGACAATCTTAATAATTGACAGGTTCAAAGTGCAGAAGAAAAATGCAGAAGCAATATAATCCCTTACATTTATCTATTGCAGAATATTCTTGTGTGCACAATTATTATATCTGGAAGACCCATAAACCTGAGCACTCATAATTAGCATCAGTAGCAACTTACAATGAACCCACTTGAGAAAGAGCAATATCCCACTGTTGAGAGAACTACCATAGAATTGGAAAATTACAATACAAATAGCTAACTTCAGGAAATATTCACATAAGCCAATTAAATAGTTACATTATCAGAACAGTTCACACATACTCTTTCGGAAAATCAAATGGAAAGAATTATAGACTATTCTTATTACTAAAAGCCACATAAGATATAGAGGTCGTGGCAAGTATAAAGGAACACCCTTAAGATAATAAAGACCTACCTCAGAGAGCAGTGAATTGCAGACTGTTATCTGGAGATGTACGTGTATGTTCGGGATGGAGAGCGGGTCTCATTTTGTGCGTTGGGGGGCACATTTAAAAAATCCCAAATCAATATGGTATCATCATGGGAACTACTAATGATCTGGAACTCATCAAACTGGAGTCTAAACACACGTCCCGAGTGTTCCTGAAAATGGCAAGACTTAGTTAGTTAGTGAGGCAGAAGACTCATCAGTTTCACACTTGTACTCTGATATTCATATATACACCGAAGTCACAGCATTTAAAAAAAAAAATCCAAGCTTTATGGAGCAGCTGTTTGTCATTGGCACACTGGTTTTCCACACAACAAAGGTCTACACTAAAAGCAGTTGAGAAGTGTGAAAAGCTCCTCTGAGTCCATTCTCTCAATCTCACCACCATCCTAGGCATATTTCTTGAGAATATGGGAGACAGCCTTTTTGATGGCTGTTCCTAAGTTTTAAAACTGCTTTTTCTTGGGAGATCCTGCTGTCTTTTCGATGGCAGAGAAATATATTTTTATTTAAGGAAGCATTTGGTTTTTAGTATATTGTGTCAGAGCTTTTAATGGAGGTGCTTTATTTTATTATTTTTATTTATTATTTTATTTATTTACCCCATTTTATACCCCGCCTTTCTCTGCCCCAAAGGAGCTGACGTATAGGCATTTATTCAATGTCTTAAAACACATACAAAACATTAAGCTTAAAATAAATCAAAATAAAAATGATACATATTGAACACTTTAAAACATTGCATTCAATATTAAAATCATGCCATCCAGAAATCATAGTCCAAAGCTGTTCCATGGTCATTGCACATGTTCCAAATCTGTTATTGCACTGCACTATTCTCCGAAACCCTGATCCCAAAGGCAAGTTTTTACTTTTTTTCTAAAGGCTAGGAGGGAGGGGGCTGATCTAATGTCACTGGGGGGGGGGGGGTCTTCCACAGCCGAGGGGCCACCACTGAGAAGGCCTTGTCTCTCGTTCCCACCAGTCGCGCTTGTGAGGAAGGCAGGACTGAGAGCAAGGCCTCCCCAGATGATCTTAATTTCCAAGGTTCATAGGGGGAAATACCTTCAGACAGGTAAGTTTTTAATATCTTTTTAATATTGTTTTTAACTTTTGCTTTCAAAATGAAAGTTTGGTTTAACTGGGTTTTAACTTTTGTACTATGAGTTTTGATATCTGTATCATGTTTTTGAAACATTGTACAACACCTTGAATGCTGGAAGAAAAACGGGATATTAATTAAATAACTATAATTAAATCTGTTCCTGAGTATATTGATCCTAATAAACCCTTTCCACCTTTTGTTTAAAAGCACTGGAAAAACAAATCCACAGCTACCAAGAGAGTTCAATACTTGTAACCTTTACTTTCATATTGCTGGGATAGGAAAATAACAGGCCACATGTATTAAGAATATATGGAAAGCTTTTCCCTTCCAACTTCCACTTCTACAACTATAAACTTCCAGAGTAGGACAAGGTGCTAAATGCTTCTCTGCATTTTCTCTGAAATTCAGGATGGAGAATGTTTGCACACGAGAAAGAAAGGGAGAGCGCCGCAGCAGCAAATGCAATGCAGCTCAGGTTAAATTGGGATAAGAAGGAGAGGCAGTGTTCATGATTATCATTGTTTTAGCTTTCTAAAGCATGCCAAGCTCCCCCATGAGCCAAGAAAGATTCTTCTGAAAACACCTCTGGTGCAATGGGGACAGTGCTAGTGAGCTAATACAGCAATAATGAAAAATGGAACCATAAACCAAAGCCATGATTAGAAGCACAAACAGGAGTTTATGAAGTATCTCACTTTGTATTTTATACTCCAGTAATTATGAAGTACAAAATACACAGGCATTGTTGACACAAAGATTCATGTTTCCAAAAACAACTCAGAAGAACCCACCTACTTGGAAACACAGAAGCTACCTTACTCAAAGCAGGAAAATTGATAGTTTTAAAACCACAGCCTTATTTTTTTCCACTGCTGAATGTGAATAGTAACTGTAATAAGAGGTCACAAGAAAGGATGGGAACCTCAGCAGTCCATTCCTGTTTAAATACACCTGAAAGCAGCAGCTAACCTCCACTTAGAAATTTAAGAAGGAAACAGATTTTAATTCCTTATGCCTTTCTGCCTTGAGGCGAGACCAGAGTGTAAGATCTGAATTGGTCCAGATTTTACTTTTGTGAAGAAAAGCCTCTTTTTTCACTCCTGGGATTGAGCAGATGTTAAATATGGAAATACAGGCTATTTCTTAGAATCCAGAAGGGACAATACACAGGCTATTTACTCAGAATACAGAATTATTGAAACAATGAAGGAATCATGAAAGCATGAGTTCCTCGCATAAAGATATGCACACAAATTTTTGCTTTTAACTCTTATTATGGAAGTTTTTCAAACTTGAATTCCTAATATATTACAAGATACTCAACAGACATACAAGAATAATGGCATATGATCTAAAAGAAGTGCTGTGCAACTATATAAACTACCAGTATACACTTACCACCAATGTGCGTAAACATAGTGTACTTGCTGGGGCACGGGGGTCAAGAGCAGCTTGCAAATCCCAAACTTTGATTTTGCTATGAAGGTAAAAGAAAATGTTGATGAGAAAACTGTAAGACGTGTATAGTTACTAATCATCTAAAAAAAACAAAACTAAAATGAGCAATCAAAACAGAATATGCTTTAAAACACATACCCATCATAGGCCCCGCTTACAATCCTCTTGTTATCAAATCTAATGCATCTAACCAGCTCTTCGTGTCCTTCTAGGACTCTTAAACAAGCCCCACATTCGATATCCCAAAGCCTGAAAGAAATAACATTATCAGATTTTAAAAAAACAAAAACCTCATACATCTCCGCTCTTATAAATGTACTTATTTCCATTTAATCATGAATAGACATTTTTCTCAGGAAAGTCTGCATTCAACAGAAAGTTGACTGTAGAATCACCCCAAGAACATCCTGTGAAGTTCCCTTGGAAGGACACTCATCTTCCCCTCAAGAGATTCAGAACTGCCCTGCATGAATAGTTAGTCTAATTACCTGGCTCAAAATAATTTAATGTATTAAGCAGAGTATGCATTAGAAAAAAATATTTTCCAGCACTAGTAGGGAAACAGCCATGTAGCATTGTAAGCAGTTACTGAAGAGCTGTCACTCTCCTGTTGCCCTGATCTCTTTTGCCCTGGCTGATGAAGCACACACTTTACCACAGAGGCCTTATTTCCCTTTTCGCAGTAAATACGTCAGATGGGTTTGCGCATGAAATACATATGCAATGCCCTTCTCCTTTTCTACAAGCTGATTGGTAGAAGACTGCAACCTGATATGCAAGCACTCATTGTAGCCAAGGGCTATCTGGTCCAGGTAATCAAGCCTGAAGGAAACCTATGCTGAAATGCCTGAAAGAGCCACATATATTAAGAGAACGCCAAAAAACAAAACAAAACAACCACTCAAAAAAACAAGGGGAAACCTGGATCTTAATTTTTCCTGTGCTTAACAGCTACTGAACCTAGTCATCAATGCTTAACTGGACAATTAGCATGATATCCAAATCTTGTAACTGTAAGACCTAGTTATTTGGTGATTTTATATATACGCCTTAAGTATAGACAACGTTTTGCTTGCTCTTGGAAGCTTGTTTTGCCCTACTTTCCTCCTCTACAGGCCATGTTTTTCATAGGATATGTGGTTATGACTGCAGATACTGGAAGGGAAGGACATCTTGTCCTGAGAAAGTGAGTAACTCAACTAACTTCCTATATGACAAAGGATTTCAACTGCTTACAGACAGAAAAGTTGCAGGGCAAATGTCAATAGATTTAAAAACAACATAAGTGTGTTAAAGATGCATTAATGTAGGCAGGATTTTTATTATAAAACAGATGTGGCTAACACAGGACTCTAGGGACACAGGCAACTCTCAGCTGATTTTGATAGGTCCTAATTTCAAAAGTTGGTGATGCATTCAAACCTTCAACAAGATCAATGTTATTTTCCCACAATAAAGGAAGTTATAGGAAAACAGAAAAAAGCAATGTATAAACATGCTTCTCGGAGAACAAGATGGAAAAAGAAATGAAGGATGTGATTATCAGAACAGAAGGCACAACAGTTCTTGGAGCCTAAACAACACAATGGAGTATACATCCAGACAACTACATAACCAAAATAAAGACATAAAAATAAGGTATGTGGGACAGTCAAACAAGGGGAGAAACAGGCCGAAAGAGAAACATAGCACTTCCCCTTGTAGCAATAGTTTATCCCTAATACAAGCAAACCTGCTCTCTACCTAATAGTATTGTCCGATGATCCACTGACAACAAGTCTGTCTCTGTATTGGAGACAGGCAATCCCTCGCTTGTGTCCATTCAGAGTGCGAACAAATTCACACGTACTTGTGCTCCAGACCTATGGGGAGAAATAGAAGCTTAACTACAAAATATATTTGGGTAACATGAATGTTTTTAAAATTCAGATTATTATTTTAAAGAAAAAATCAGTGCAATTATGAGATGTAAGACAACATTCTTGAAGTTCAATTCTCACTGCATGGAACATTTTGAACTGTTTCCCCCAAAGTCATAATATAGTTATGGTGATCAATTCATCATATAGTTATGGTGATCAATTACACACTGGGTTGCAGTGAAGGTGACACAATGAGGTCTTTTGAAGGTGTTCTCTCCAGTCCTTCCTCTCTATGGAGTCTGCTGCACTCCCTGAAAGACTTCTTTTAAACATCATGGAGCATGTGGGACAAGGGAGACTACAGTGTGCAGGTGAAATCCATAGAAGGCAGAGTTGCAGGGAGCTGAAATGAGTGGAAGCTGCTGAGGCAAGCTGCCACTGTCTGATCTTCAGTTACTATCGTTCTCACTACAGTGCCTCAATGCCACAAGCTCAACATTTCAGCATCCTTCAAGTTCTTTCATTAGGAGACAGAAGGTGGAGAATTTCCTTTATGGAAAAGCTAAACCTACATCTAGCTCGAGAACTCCTGCTATATGAGTGGCCTTCTGCTCAAATGGCATTAAAAATCATTTTCGATAATTTTAGGAGATAGCACATTTTAAAGGATCTACTAGAGACCTTTATGTGCAAGATACAGCGTGGCAGATTGCAGAAGAGTTCAAATATCTGATGACCAAGAGATGAAAGAAGTAGCAACTCTTAAGTCAACTGCTGAAGAGACAATGAAAACAAAGATCCTTGGACACTATTTCCAAAAGACATTTTCATCACCATCTCACACATGCTAAAAAAAAGTATGTGAAATGCAGTGGCAATTTTGAGAAAATATCTACTTACTTTAATGGTCCTATCACCAGAAGCAGATACAATATATTTGTCATCAAAATCGACAACATTAACAGCAGCCCGATGGCCAACTAATACACGGCGCAGAGTGATGTCAGTCGGAGAGGCCATATCCCAGACTGCAATGGATCTATCCTTTGAGCAGGTCACCATTAAACCATTGCTGAAACGCAAGTGAAGAACTGCCTCATTGTGATGAATCAAGGTGTTCAAGACTTCGCCTGTGTTCACATCCCAAACTCTGAGAGAGACAAAAACATATGGGAAGAGGATTTTAGAATTATATGAGACCTATTCGAAGGCAGAAATACATACTCGGTAGCAGCACATTTGGGAAGTGCACTTGCTGTAATAAAAAGCTGAAAAGTGGCAGAATAAAGGAAGAACTCCAGTGAAAAGGCAGGAATTGCAGAGGATGCTTAACATTTCCGCACTAAAATCTTCCTGCTGCAGTTACCTTCCTGCAGCTATTCCAACATGTCCAAATCTCAGGAATGGATGCAATATTATGGAGTAAATGACAAAAGAGGAGAATGAAGTATTTCCTCTAGCTAGTCACTTCTTCATAGCAAACCGATCAATACCAAATTATTATTTAGGGGATGGGTATCTGCAACTAATTATATTTGCTGTTTATTTGTTCAGTCGTTTCCGACTCTTTGTGACCTCATGGACCAGCCAACGCCAGAGCTCCCTGTTGGACATGGCCACCCCAGCTCCTTCAAGGTCAAGCCAGTCACTTCAAGGATACCATCTTGCCCTTGTAGGCCCCACTTCCTTTTTCCTTCCATTTTCCTCAACAATATTATCTTCTCCAAGCTTTCCTGTCTTCTCATTATGTGGCCAAAGTACTTCATCTTTGCCTTTAATATCCTTTTCTCCAGTGAGTAGTCGGGCTTTATTTCCTGGAGTATGAATTGGTTTAATCTTCTCGCGATCCAAGTCACTCTCAGAATTCCCCTCCAACACCGCAGCTCAAAAGCGTCTATCTTCCTTTGCTCAGTCTTCCATATGGTAGTGTTCTCGTATCCATAGGTTACTACGGGAAATACCATTGCTTTAACTATGCAGATCTAATTAATTGTATAATAATGGGCTAAGAATTCTAAAAGTGACAAGTTACAGAACAATTGAGGAGTATGTGATTCTAGATTCAAGCGGACAACACTGTTTTTCTTCTCCTTCAGAGTTTTTCGTGCCATACTTTTAACAATACAAATGTCTACCTCACAGTGGAGTCCGATGATCCAGTTACAATGACTCTTTCATCATACTGCAGACAGAGGACTGAACCAGTATGTCCTGTTAACACTTTCAAACATTCCAAGCCGTTTTTATCCCAGATCTGCCAATGAGAAACCAAAGTTCATTACATGCAACATCATTTTTTCCTACCACTATAAAGCTAAGGTAAACTGAGCCTGCAAACCTATTTGGCCAGAAAAAGGAACATGTTCTGTTTATCTCTCCAGGTGGTTTGTCTTTTGAAAAGACAAAGTACTCATAATATGAATACAGCACCTGAGCAATGATGATGGGAATGGGGGCAGAGAATCCAAAAGTCATAAAAGCAAGACAGTATGTGTAAGGGGGGGGGAGGGGAAATGGACTGTCTCAATAGGATCTGACTAGGACTCTGTTTCTAAAAATTCATATGACATTCAGTTTCTACAAAAGCTAAAAACTAGATCTGGATGAAGTGACAAAATCAACCATTTCCCTTTTCTACCCATTATGGTTTACTGTCCATTAATGGACAGGGCCCAAACTCTCCTTTATTTCATTTCCTAATTTTTAAACAACATGAAGTGCTTGTAGCAGATCCTTTTGTCTTGTTTATAAGTTATTTATTTATCATCTCAGGCAACTGAACAGTGGTATTACATTTTTGTTTATATATTTTTAATAAATTTTATATATTTGTTTATATATTTTGTTTATATATTGTTTAAAAGTGTATTGTATTTCTTGACTTTATGTTTTGAAGTGTTTCAATATCATCTTAGTGGATAAGGTCTTTTAAATGGACAGATATGATACCTATGCTTCAATCGGAAATAAACCTCTGACCAATATTACTTAAAACTGCACCCAGTTTTTCTAATCATTTCTTTTTTATCTTGAGAGAAGAAAATGTAGCAGGGGTTCAATGGGCTGTGCTTTCTAGGCTTCAGATTCTCCTGATAGTTTAGATTTCACCTTTCAGAAATTCTAGCCAATAGGGCAAATAGCAAGGAATTCTGAGACCTGAACTACAAAACAAATGAATGATCCACATTTTAGAGCCACTGTTATGGACTATTAGCAAAGCTGAAGCCAGGTTTCCAATCCCACAATCAAAGAAAAAACTCCCCACAATGAAGAAAGAAATGAAAAAAAAATCCGAACCAAATCCAGACTCAGTGACACCAAGTAAGATCAAGAACAAAGACGTCAAGCAATGTCTTTACCTTAATGGAATTGTCCCTTAGGCCACTAATAATCTTCTCATCATCATACTGTAAACAGTAGACACCTTTACTATTTTCAGAACGACACTGAATTCTTTGCAAGTTGTGTCTTCCACACCGCCAGTTAGACTCTATAGTCTGCAAGAGAACAAAAATTATTTAAGTTACACTCAAGTTTAAGTTGAAAGTGCTTTAGGGTACTTCCTCAGGCTGCAGACTGGAAGCAGAACACCTCAATCAACTGTCACTCCAGCAGCAGCCAATAAACCATGCTGCAGTAGAGAAAGAAACTGAAAGCAGAGCAGAATTAAAACAGAGGAGAGAATGCAGCAAAGGAGAAGACAGCAAGGAACATATTGCATACCTCCTTCTCCCCTTCTGCACTCACATTCCTGCTTGCCTGGCAACTGATAACAGCATTATAAAAAATTCTGGGTCATTTCCATTTGATTTATTTATTTACGACATTTATATGCTGCCCTTCTCACCCCGAAGGGGACTCAGAGCGGCTTACAAGGTATATATACATACAATATATTATATTATTAGCATAGTACAATATCAGTTTTAAATATTGCTATATTATACTATACCAATATTGTAATATTATTAGTAATATTACATGTGATATAAATATATAATTATAATATCATATTATTATTATTATTATTATTATTATTATTATTATTAGTATTATATTGCCTTTGATCAAATGGTTCTGTTCCTCCCGAACTCCAGTTTCGTTTACCACCTGATTCAATGTTTCAAGGCTGCTGGTGAATCTCAGTCTTTTAAATTAAATGCTCAAGGGTTTTGCCATTCTGCAAACCATGGGGTTCTCCAAAGTCTGCTAATATCTTGTACATGAATGATAGTGATTTTAGCAAAACACTCTTACTTAACACTATCCTATTTGGGGTTTAGCACTTTGGATAGTTTCTTTAAAGTCTGAAATAAAAGACAACACAGATTTACTGTGCCTCTGACATGGAAACTATCAGCTAACAAAATGCTATATATTTACTCTTTAGGAAAATCTCATTTCCCTATTATTATTATCAATCCAAACAATATAGGCAGTTACTTTCCAAGTCATTAAAAGTATTATTTTATCCTGTGTCCAGGATACCTATGAATTCTAAATTGATCAATATAATTCTGAATATAATATAATTCTTTCCCTCCTCACTACAAGCAAGTATTTTTGCTTAACACTTGCAAGAGAACACAGACCCCGTGAAAATCCATTTTATGGCTGCCACTTTTACCTATACATATAAAAAGAACAGTGATGGCATGACCACATGTTTTGGATTATGTTCTCAGGTAAAATGAGAACTTGCAGAAAGTGTACCAAACTTAATTTAAACTCTTATCTGCTTTCTCCAACAATCTGAAATGTGGATTACAATCCTTTGATTAAATCAATCTCTGTCTTGAAGTGGATGAGTTAAAGACTTCATCTTCCAAGACTGAACTAATTAAACTGAATTATTTTAGATTTAATTGGCCTTCTAAGGCACGTTTTCAGTTATTTAGAGTTTGCCATACCAACCAAGTGAGCATAAATAAAGGAGATCCAAGTATTTTGGGATATTATTGTTGTTGTTATTATTATTATAGTTATACCTCACTTTATTTCCCTCAAAGAGGCTTAACATTAAAGCATCAGCATACAATTTAAAATATGAAAATATGCAAACATCACTCATTCTTGTGGCACTGCATGTCAGGGCCTGTTCAGCAAATGCAAACCTAGTCAAAACAATTCTAAGGATTCAGAGAGAACCATATGTTCCATTTGGATCAAGTCTCAGATTTTTTTGAAAGCTCTTTTCTAAAGTTACCAGAAGTAAATGTGGGCTCCAAATCAAAGCAACTCAAGCATGTTATTCATTCCTAGGCCAGAGTGCTGTGAACCAGTAAGACCCATACAGGTGCACCCATTTAATTCTATGAGTAGGTGTGATTTCACAGAGAGTAATGTTGCTACTGTGGGAAAATATTTCATATTTTTGAGAATTTGTAAAATCCCTTTTACTGTCAGTTGCCAGTATACTGGGAAAGTAGCCACAATACACAAAAATATACAGCTGCACAGAAATTGGCAGGCATGAAAACATATGAGGAGCACAAAGAAAAAAGATTGGAGAGAGCTAAATATAGCTGAGCGGGGCCATTCTGGAGGACCATCAGCAAAGGGGCCTACTGAACACAACCCGTTGTAGTTACTTGTTTTGTGCTATGAAAATTCTTTGTCATGCAGGAAGATATAACAATGCCCAGTCACCAAATAATGATTTGTTAACTGGGGCACCCTATCCCTAAGACACTCCTTCCTTTTCACAAACACACCTCCATCCTACATCTCTTTTCAAATTCAGCTATCTCTACAGATAGTGCTATGCCATATATGCAGTGACAATTCTGCTATCTATAGCTTGCACACCACTCTCTCATCATGGGTCTACTCACTACCCATGGTCAGCTTGCCCTCAACTTTAGTTCAGTAACATGGGACTGTGGCCCTTGCTGGAAGTAGAGGGCTTTGCCATGCTAGCCATGCATGCCTTGTTAATTCTGTCTTTTTCTGGATGCTCTCAGTGATATTGCCCTTGAAGGCCACTCAGCTGCTGCTAAATCTGAACTCCCATCCTTTGGCTAGGATTACTCACAGGCAGCATATTCTGTCAATTTTCACCAAGCATACAAAACTGGCTAATGGCTTCCAGTCTGCATTATTTCTCACGGAGTGGTCTGTGATGGTAACCAACATTATTTATATGTTTCTGCTAATAGGTACACAATGGTAAAGTTATATTAAAAGAGCAACCTCGCACATTTTGTACAGGTTGCAGAAGTCAATTTTCTTTGGACTGACTATGTGCAGATCTTATTTATTTCAATGAGAGGTGCTCCAAGCTCTACATATAACTATGGAAAGTTTTTTTAAAAAACTTCTAAGCCCTTTCCAAAAGCTAAAGTGATTTATCAGGCTGAGTATATTCCAGTTTTATAAACTGCAATCTTTTGGAAGAAGGGCCTTCAGGTGGCCAGGCCCACTACCTTGTTTTAGGTTGGAGTCTGCTAGACCATCCGCACTTTGTTCAAGATTCTAGCCCTAGTTACTTCTTGCTGCTGTGGAAAGTCTGTATCTGGGCGGAGCCACTTCACAGTATGTGAACATTCACATCATAGGTTTTCCAAATTGGGTGTTTTAATCCACTAATTGTAAAAAGAGAGAAGTATTGTAACTTGAACTCTGCGAGATGCCGGTTTCCTTTAGGAAGGAAAGATCGGTACTATTCTATGGAAAAGCATTCAATCATATCAGACCTCACCTGTACAATAAAGTGATGTAGACCAGATAAAAAGCTAACTGCCTTAGCAAGAACTAGACCTCAAAGCTACCAGAAACATAATTGAGAGAGAATTACTATTACAAAGATTTTTGAAAGACTCATAGTACTACTCTTTGGGGAAGAAGGAGACAGAACTATGTGGGCTAAATTTGTGGTTGTTGCTCTTGCTTTAATTACTGTCACTCTGGTAAAAGAGGGAGGATATCTATAGAAACCCCATAATGCTGCTGTCCTCACTTGTAGTTCAATTCTGAACCCATTCTTTGACAAGCACTCGTCCACAGGATCACCCACAGCACACTGGAGGGGACTCAAGGGCAAGCAAAACAAGGCTCAGAGCAGCCATCTAACTAGGTATTCACTAGGCTACAATTCTACTTATTCAACACAGAGATATGCTAATAGTCTTTTATTTCTGATTTAGTTGAAAAGAAGCATCTTTCTGGAAAATGAAAGAATAAATTGCATATGCTTCAGTGGCCACTTTGATCCAATTCTATCAGAATGTTAAGGATCAATTTCTGGTGTTTCCTGTCAAACAAAACCAATAAGGCTAGATCTCTCCACACCTAGGAACAAATATAGTGAGTCTTTCTTCCTCACCCCACTAGTTCCCAAAACATTTAAGGAGAAAAAGACCAACAAAATATAAACAGAAAGCAGAAGGGGTATAGTGATGGAGTAAGCTTCCACGTGTTACAAGATATGAGGCAAAAAATAACCTAACAGCTCATGAGGAATAAATTATATCTGTACTAATTCTAAAGGAATAACTAAGCAGTTGGCCCAGCCACATGGATAATGTGGAAAAGGCCCAGGGATTTGGAGATTGGGGGAAGGGGGGATCAACAGTACACCTGGCAACCTGCCTATTAACACAGTCTGCTAATAAGAGTCAAATTGTACTACAATATTTTGGGATGGTGTCCAAGCACATGATTAACTGAACCAAGTCAGATTTCCACAAAAACAACTTTTGCATACCTAAATAAAATTTCCTGGGAAGAACTCAAAACTAGTCTTCCCTTTAAGGGAGTTCCTAAAACAGTTAAATCTGGCAGGTCAGCACAATGGAACCGGGCAGCATCAGAAATGACTGGACCACCCTGGATGCAATAAAGCCACTCGTTAAATAGCTTCTTGCCATTGGTTGCCACTGTGGGAAATAGAGGGACAGAGTAGTACCTATTTCCAAACAATTTCCCTACATAGCTGTCCCCAGAACATTCTGCTATTTTTATTTTCTTTGGAGATATTTTAGGAACCAAGATGCTTGTTGAGGAGTGAACTTTATGTAAAGTCTCTGAGCCAAGTAGCCAATTCATGTGACCTCAAAGCAAGCATCAGTCCTGAAGCATGGATCTTTGGGTTCAAATTTAAATGACAATCAAAAGGGCCAAGTTAGATTTGTTCTTTGCTGTGAATAATTTATCTCTGCCACTGTATTTAAGAATTAGTGTTTAAAATTGCAAGATTGAACTGAAGCATAAATTCATTCAACCTTCCTGAACCTGGTGAATTTCCAGATAGAATGCAATTGGCATAATCCATGACCATGCTTATGGGAACAGCACTCTACTCTTAAGCTGTAATTTTTAAAATCGCAAGCCACCACGAATCCCATTATTTGGTAATGACCAGGATATAAATGAATATTGTACAGGAATGCTGTTTAATTTTATTATGTATCCTTCACCTGTAATTAATGTCAAAATACAAATCTTTTTAAAAAATAGTGATTCCTCTGAGACCTAATTCCAAGGTTTTTTGGTTTTATTAAAAAAAGGAGGTTCTAAAATGTCTCTCGAGGAAAGGGATGACAGTTCATCAGTATTATGACACATGTATAAATGTATGCACTGAAGTGCTAAAGAAATAACTCCAAAATCTTCCCCAATTACTTTTGGCAAAGTCAAGGGAAGGAGGAACCAAGTAAGATTTAAAGTTACTCCCTTCCAATAAGAAATTAAATATTCTCTTTATGGAAGCCCAAAGAAACAAAGACACAGCTCTTATGCCTCTACTGAAATAAGTAAAGTAACAGACATCTACAAAGCAGCTTCACGTGAAGAGTTAACACATTGGGAGATTATAGCTAATAACGATTTCTCCTGTGACTCAGTATTATGCTTATACTATATATATTTAATTCAAATCAAACCAAATCATTTATTTCGGTCACTGACCAGCACAGGAAATATGTTTTGCTACTTTCCTATTTCTCATGTTTGTTTTACAGATGAAATCTAGAGGCCAAAATCTTGTGATATGTCCCAGCTAGAGTAGCTCAAATGAACCAATGGAATGTGCCTAACTGTTGACATACCACCGTACTATTGCCTGAATGGGTATATTCTTGTTGGGACAATGGAATATTGAGCAAATCCAAACTGACTCATTGACCGCTGGTTCTTAAAAGTTCTTCCTTAAATTATTCTAAATAACAACAGTCTTACAGAACAGACAGGGGGAAACCCAGGATAAAACACCTAAGTATGATTGATTCAACCAAAAGAGGAGGCCTCGGCCTACCTGACCTGGGCCTCTACCATGACGCCTGCGGAATATCCTGGATAAAAGACTGGATATTACTGGAAAAAGAGGGAACGCTAGCCCTGGAAGGCTTTAATTTGAGAATTGGCTGGCATGCCTATTTGTGGCTAGACCAAGCCAAAAAAGAAAAAAACTTCAATAACCACGCAATTAGAAGACCCCTTCTGAAGATCTGGGAAAAATATAAAAACATCTTATATCTAGGGAAAATCCCCATGTGGCTCTCCCCTATTGAAGCCGAACAAAGGAGATTGTTAGGCTGGAGGAAATGGCCTACCTACAGAACTACAACGATAAAAAAAGACCGAACACTTCACTTGAAAACGAAAGAAGAACTTACTAAGGAATTCAATTCACTTTCATGGCTCCAATACTTTCAGCTAAGGGAGCACTTTAATAAAGACCAGAAAAAGGGATTCCTAGAGAAAGACTTATTCTGGGAAAAGATCTTGAAAAAAGACAAGAAGAATATCACTGCCATATACAATCTCCTACTAGAATGGGCTACTGAACAAGAAAAAATCAAAGACTGCATGGTCAAATGGGCTAGAAATCTAGGCAGGACGATAAGCCTCCACGAATGGGAGCTAATCTGGACGAAAAAGATTAGATACACGTATGCCATTGTGCTAAAAGAAAATTGGTACAAAATGTTCCATCGCTGGTATACAACTCCCCAGAAAATCGGCCAGATGTATAAAACAGCAAACAACAAGTGCTGGAAGTGTGGAGTCCAAATAGGCACCTTTTTCCATCAATGGTGGTCCTGCCCCGTCGCCCAAAGATACTGGAAGAACATTAATAAAATCTGTGAGAAAATACTTAACATCAAGATCGATGAAAGAGCAGAGTGTTACCTATTAGGCATATTCAAAGAGGAATGGAAGCTAGGCACAAACGAAGATATCCTATTAACTTATCTTACATCAGCAGCAAGAATTGTATTTGCTAAGAATTGGAAACTAAAGGAAACCCCGACAGAACAGGAATGGATAGAGAAAGTTTTAGAGATCAAAGAAATGGACATCCTAACCTATGCTCTGAAGGACTCATATGGCCGTCCCCTAAAAAGGACAGATTGGAATCTACTTAATAGATTCCTTGAAGAAGATAAGAAGTAAACGGGAAGATGAGAGAGCGAATAAACCTACGAGCACTTTAGAAATATAGGGAGTAGCCCTATCACAGTAAGACTCGAAGTGAACAGATCAACTCAAAAACGCGGTGCAACCGGATACGGAAGTCAACCCCCCCCCTTCCGCCTGTTTCCCCCCCCCTCCTCCCCCACCCTTCCCTCTTCCCCCCCCCCTTGTTTTTAAGACTTTTTGATACAAGAGAGCCTAACAAATATTGTAAAATTAAATAATACCCCCTGACCGTCCCTGCCTCTACTCCCTTTCCCCCTTTCTCCTCTCCATCCCCGATATACCATGTAATTTTCTTGAAAATGTACTGTAATAAAAATTTATATTAAAAAAAAAAAAAGAACAGACAGAACTCCCATTTATTCAAGTCAAGATCCTTATCACACGGGAAAACATTTTTTAAAAGCAAGCAAAGAAAGTTTCATGAAAATGCTATTCCAAATTCAATGCAACGTAAAACAAGGTTTTCCAAAACATACCTCTATATCTTGTATTATCTTTGGGTACAGTGACCTATAAAATGAATTAGGAGGTCCATCTGTGGGTCTGTTTTTAAACAGGTACTGGTCCCTATAATTAAAGAGAGAGGGGAGGAAGAGGTGAAATTTTGATTACAAAAAACAAACAAACAAACAATTTCAAAAACTCTAAACAGCTGCAGTAACTCATACACTTGCTGAATGGGACCATCAACTGCCACTTTGGCAGAAACGCATCAGGTATGGATGGATTATACCCAGCCAGCCACTTTCCCTAAGGCCACTTGCTTGTTCACAATATGTAAGGAAAGTCAGAGACTCCAGCTCTGACTAGGCCTCTGTGGTGAGTAAATGTGTGTCTGAAGACAAAACTACAGAAGAAAGGGGTGGAAAAGTTTGCTGGTCTCCCATTTTTGCTTTTCTTATATAACTGTACAGCTGTTATGATCTATCTCTTTCCACAGGCAAGGGCAAGGGAAAAATGAAGTGAAACAGTGCCTTGGATCCTGTGACTAATAAGGCCAATGCAAAAGCACAATGGGAACACAACAAATAAAAATTAGGAAGGTGGACATTTCTTCATTTCTAGCCTGGATGACCGATGGCCTATAGATTCTCTCTCATAACGTGCAAGTACAATCAAACCATGTAACTACAACGAGTTAAATAACATTTTCCATTTCACAGCCTTTTCTATGGAAATGTAAGTTGTCCATTACTGATCAGGCTGGAAGTTGCTAGTACATTTTAGAAATACTTCTCTTCTAAAGAAGAAAGAAAGTGCAATTTTGCACATATACCCACCAGCCTCTTCTTTCTGACAGTCCCTTCCAGAGTGGATCAGTTCGTACCATTCTCTCAATAAGCTTCTTCCACAGCATTCCTTCAGAAATAACTCGCTGCCATTCTTTACAAACCAGTTCTGCTGCACAGAGTGACCTGGCATCAAGGTAGGAGAGGATGTTTTCCGCTATGTGATCCAAGCCTTGTTCTATTGAAAGAGAGAAAGAGAAAGAACACAAAACTGTTAGTCTTTTCATAGCAAGCTACCCCCTGCTAAGGCATTGTTTACACTATAACACTGGATTGTCTGGCATGGTCTTACAAAAATGCTTTCAGACTGGTCTTGTACCATTGCGGAGAAGAGCCATGAAAATTGTACATAAAACTGACTTACAGAGCATTATGGTTCACTGTGGAGAATGGAATATATCTAAATGAAGAGTGAAAGAAGCATTCAGGCATCTGGAAGAAAAGTGCCTAGAGATCCAAATGATACTACCGGAATCAAGTCTGGGTCCAAATCCAAATCCAAATCCAACCACTTTACGTGTACGACCTGCCACATTCCTAGGACTGTACAGCTCTGATCAATCCTTGAAAATCTTTAAGATCCCACCTTTCAATCCTTACAAGTGTTGGTTAACTGGTCTCCAAATGTTTTTTTTTTAAAACTAAAAGGCACTTCCCTTCAATAAGGACATCTTCAATCCTGAACACAAGTACAAATAAAGCAACAAAACTACTAAATATAATCTATATTTGTATTGTACTTTTCCTACACATTTTACTGCCTGTCAAAATGTGTATCATATGATAATAAACTGTTTGAAAAAGATCAGGACGATTAAATGTAAAGCAATTTTAACGCACATTTCATTTCAGGAATTTAGTAGGTTATGAACTGAAAGCACATCTATGACTTTATTCTATTTTCAGGCTCAATTGTTGTTGATTTCATAAAACAGTTTTCTACAGTTTTCAAATTAATCAGATTGGAAAAATGAAATCCCTAAGTATAAACCTAAACTGCAAGTTTTTAAAAGTAAGCAGTCTTAAGGGTAGTTTCCAATTTTTTTCAACATGAAATCTTGGTACATATCATGCCTTAGGAAGAAGGAAAACCATGGACTGAATAAGGAGGGTTAGTTCCAACTATTTGATAAATAATTTAGTAATGTCCTTGATAAAATAGCCTGGAAATTGTTTTATTAACATTGACAAGTCCAGAATCCAGCATTCTCCTTTCTTCCTGATTACTATGAGAACTTCTAGTAAATCTTATTTTGGAACTATAAAGCTACATTAAAGGTGTCTTCAATCAAGTAGATGTTCCTCTCTCTCAACTTTTCAGGCACGTAAACAAATGTCTAGCTTAAAGTATCCTCTTTATGGTGTGCAATGTGCCCTTTCCAAAATATATTCATGTGGATATATGTGTTGCATATGTGGGCTGAAGTATGTGAAACAAGTATGCACAACAACAGAACAAGACAAAACAAAAACATTGAATTTGGTGAACTCTCTTCTTTTCACCTTCTCAGAAAGATAGGGGGTGGTAATTTAGGAAACGGATTCTCTACGTCTCTGCAAAGAGATTCAAAGAACTTCATACTTAAAAAAGAAAAGAAAAACCTTCTTTCCTGGCTACTGTTTGCATGGGAACTGATGCTGGCACTAACTCAAATAACTATGGCAGAATGAATACAGTAGCCAGGTACAGTCTTGAACCACATTATGCTCCCTTTTAAAAACCCCAACAAGTACAAGCTTAGCAACCAATGCTATGCATATTCTATGCCAGTCCAGGAAAAACCACCACATAATTTGGCACTATGCGTAGAAGTCAGTAGCCTGAGAATCTGTTTTCATGTTGAGAAAAGCTTCAACATAACATGGCTTAGGGAGAGCAGATAATGCTACATCTCAAGCTGGAGAAGATGTGAGGTTAGATTTCCAGTTGTCAGTAGATGGCTTTTAGCTCTAGGCTTGGGTTTTAGTCCTCGTGCTTCAAATAAGTACAGTCAAATTATCCAAAACATATGCATTTTGAGTGAGAACCATATTTGGCATTACTGGTTACAACTTTTGTTTCTTGAAGCCTTCCTAGCACCAGCTGCACATAGCTCAGGATCAAGCATGGTCCACAAAATGAAACTTTGAGTAGCACTGCATTACAATATAAACTGATAGCCTTTTCCATCAGGGAAGCTCTTCAGATACTGAGCATAAATCAGGGTTTATTCAGTGAGCAGGAAGACGCACACATAACACCTTAATAAAGGAGTAGCTCTTACAATCTCCTATTGCTATGCACTATCGTGTGAACTCTATAATAGGATTTTCCTGGCATGATCTCCTTATAGAAGGTTTGCCATTATTTGAGGCCAAGTGTTTATGACTGTCGCAATTGTTATGGCTGAATAGGGATTTGAACCCTCGTCTCCCAAAGTCCAAGACTAAAACTATTACACCATGGTAGTTTACAAAACACTGCCCATTTTTAATACACCTCTATGCTATATCTTCTGACCCTGTGGTGATTTATCAAAGCAATTTTGTAGAAGGAAACAGAAGCAGGGACTACATCATTACTGCTACCAGCAACAAGGCCTTATGTTTGACATCCTGTGCATTTTTTTCTTTTGGACAATATATAGCTGTACAGCACTTGAAATCAAAGGCTGCTCAACATTAATGGAAGAAAAGAAAGCAAACGTACCAACCGCAAAAGCTATTTGTCTTTTAGTGTGCCAGTGGCATGTAACCAGTACAAGTTTCCATGGTGACTTTATTAGATGGAAAGACGGAAGTGGCAATAAGCTTTTGAGAGATGACAGAAAAATTTTAGAAATGTTAACAGCCTGTGCATTTCAAAAACACTTTAATTTCCTTCAGACTTCACAAGCATCCTTTCTCTTGTGGTAAAGCAAAATTGGCACTGAACAGGTCAAAACAATTCTATAATCCAAAGTTAATGGATGAAACCAAGACTTTACAATGGAAGCTAGCAGCAGCTCACTTTCCAATACTAACATTAGCAATACAGACACTTGGTTGCTTATATAGGCTGAGATTGCTACCTATGAGTAATCAGACCCCAAATTAAAAACCCCAAATGCTATAGTTTCTACAGCAGTGCTACCTAAACACTAGTTTTTGCAGCTCAGTAGGCATGAAAATACACCAGAAACCTTTGGAAGAAAAACATTTCCAATGTTTCTCTCAAGAATTCTTCCTAGGTCTCCTGAATTTTGTTGGTTAAAAATTGGATCATAAAAATATTTTATTTTAGAATGCCAAATAAACATTTAAATACAACTCATTCATATATTACTACCTGGGTTATACTTCTTCAAAATGATTACTAATTAATATAGGAAAGGAATTTTCAAAATGTGGCAGAATATCATGTATTTGGCCCATCGGTGCAATCAGGCACTCTTTGAAACATAATTCAGCGAAACACTGAGTGAACATTTGTGTGACACAGGCTTTTGATTCTTCTTGCCTGCTTCAGAAGTTTCATATAGCAAGACTAGCACTGATTAAAATCATATGGGGGAATGTGCCTCCTTTTGTTGTTATTGCTGAATTAGTGTTTTCTGCACCTGTTTGATCCATTAGAAGGAGACTGAAGTTCAGAATGCAAAACTAATTATTTTATTGAGGTATATTGAAGTTTTATTCCATTTCCAAATTGAACCTTTGGTTACTTTTCACAACTGGCAAGTGTGTAATTGTCTGAATAAATTATGCTTTTAGATGTACTATTCTAAGCTGTATAGTTATTTTATGAGTAAGCCAAATTATGTTTAATAGGCTTTACACACTTAACTCTAAAGGCTGTCAAAATAATAATTTAACTCATTAATTGCTAATTTGGTTAACGTTTTTTCTAATACAGCTGAGATCTTTAGATGCTACATTTTAATAAATTTTGGGCTATTACACTCTGTTAGAGATTGCTCTCTGTCTGCCATATTTAGTAAAACAGGGAGGCCTTAGCAGAAGAGAATTAAGACAAAAGCAAATGAAATGTATGACTGTGCTAATTAGTTATGGAGTTTTTTTGCTGCTCACATGTTACCATAATAGAGTAGCAAGAGAATCACTCAAGGTCCTTCCAGACAGGCGATATATCCCAGGATCTGATCCCAGGTTTTCCGTTTATCCCGGAGTATCTAGCAGTGAGGACTAATGTAATCCAGTTTAAAGCAGAAAACCTGGGATCGGATCTTGGGATATAGGGCCCGCCTGGAAGGGCCCTCTGTCTGTCTGTCTCTCTCACACACACAAGCAGGAACTTCTGTAAAACAAGGCCCACAGGGTATCTTGCTCTGTAGATAACTAATGCTCAAGTACAAGAGTATGGCCTCTAGTTGGCAAGGATTGTAGCAACACAGCAGGGGAGTGTGATCCCAAAAGTATTGTACACCTACCTTCAATGGTCACTTTTAATGTCTGTGCAGTAGCAGCCTATGGCTGCTGGCCCTCTATGGCATCACTGACACTTTCCTCATTCAGCAGAATGACCCTCAACCTTCCATAATTTTGGCCTCAAAACCTATCCTCAATTTATACATGAGGTCAATTTATACATGATGTACAATATTCTAGGCATAACACAGAAAGTGGAAGGTTTTGGCCTATTTTTGCAGCTCCAGCAGCATCCCTATTCTCCTCCTAATACAGTTCTCCCTTCTCATGTTCCATGAAAAACTATTCCTCAATCAAACGTCCAAGAATTCAGCCCAGTCAACTGAAAGAGGATTTGAGGCCATTTCAACCCAACACCTGCAGGCCCAATTACGAGGCTCCGCTTTAGCAACCTTCAGTTAAGCATGTGACACACCGTTTTGCAGACTCTGAAGCACATGCCTTCATCACTACGTGCTAACCACAGAGTAACTTGACAAGAACAGACTATG
Source organism: Anolis sagrei (assembly GCF_037176765.1). Classification (NCBI taxonomy): domain Eukaryota; kingdom Metazoa; phylum Chordata; class Lepidosauria; order Squamata; family Anolidae; genus Anolis; species Anolis sagrei. The sequence goes on along the minus strand of NC_090021.1, from coordinate 141,679,466 downwards.
CAGACTAAACATTCTACCACCTTTCTTTCTTCTTTCGAGAACTCATATCATAATTATCACTTTTTTCCATTAAAACGAAGCCAGAGACCACAAATATTTTCCATTTCATGTGCATGTGGACAGGTGCAAAATCTAGAATGGATGGTAACAAGTGGGAGCTACTTCTGCATTCTTTTAAAAGTTTATATGAGACTATCTTTTTCAGAACATTATATTTTTATGTAGTGGTAGCCAATTATGGAATTAATTCGGAACAGCTGACAGAGTAAAACTGCCAAGGCCATTTGTGTGTCATAATCAAGGCTATGCAAATGTATCAGGGTTTTTTTTTTTTCATAATGTTAAGATTTTTAAGACTCAACCAGAACATAAATCTTTCTATTCCAATTAGTTCTCACTTACAGTGCTAGTAATATAATACTGCCACGTTTCTTAAGACTGCAAAACTCACAAAACCTGACACAGAAGATGGAAACAGCTTTTCATATAAGGCAAAAACTGGTCTTACATACCAAGTCTCAGACATTCTGAAGAAATTATAGACCTTTAATTGGTTAATGAAGTTAAACCAAACAAAACCTTTATATGGCATAGTTTATTCAAAGCCTGATAAGATAATTCTCAAGTTTCTGAAACTTTGGTATTATACCCATTTCCCAGAACTAAAAACATGAATCATGAATGTTAAACTACAATTTTCCAAGTAATAATTTTAAATATTTTATTATCAACTCAAGATAAGATTTAACTGTGAGATCAAAATACACAGACACTGATAAACTGAGTCCAAAGAGCCACAAATGCTTTCACCTTGATGGTTTAAACCAGTGGGTCTCAACCTTTGGTCCTCTAGGTGTTTTGAACTTCAGCTCCCACAATTCCTAAGAGCTGATAAACTGGCTGGGATTTCTGGGAGTTGAAATCCAAAACACTTGGAGGACCATAGACTGAGACCTACAGTTTTAAACAATTTCACTGAAAAGGATTTGGAGAAGGATAGCATAAAATGCAACCTATGCCAGTTCAAGAAAGGAGTAAGGGTTGAAGATTACTGAATTGGTGAATCTCAAACATTAAATCCTTACATGGTAAGAATAGGGGGGTTCGGGTGGTAGAAGGAACATGGCACAAATGACCAGTGCATACACAGGAAGTTTCTATTCTGGGACTGGGATACTGGGTTGATGATATAACAAGTCATGTGACCAAGTGTATGGAAAATTCCAGCATATACCTCCCTTGCTGAAACAGCTTCATTGGCTGCCAGTTTATTTCAGGAGACAATTCAAAGTGCTGGATTTTACCTATAAAGTCTCATACGCCTTCGGTCCAGACAATCTGAAAGGCACATAAATATCTGAAAGATGTATGTGCTTAGCCAAGTCTTATGTTCTTCAGGGGAAGACTGTTGCAATATGCCATCATTGTCCCAGGCTCAGCAGATAATAACATGGGAGACAGCCTTCTTGGTGGTTGTTCCTAGGTTTTGGAACTCCTCCCAAGAGAGGTTCAACCTAGTCCCTCTCTATGGTCTTTTCATCAGGAGGCAAGACCATTTAGCTTAAAAACTACAATATTCAAAATGAAGAACTATTTTAACTAACACAAACTTAGCAGTATTTCAATGGGATGTGTGGGACTGCTTTTGGCTGATGAAATAATCAAGTTAATTGGGATTATTGCTGTGTGCCTTCAAGTTGTTTCAGGTTTGAAGCGGCCCTAAGTCTAAAGTTTAGGCTGGGGACCAGGTAAATGACAATGCAGGGATGTATCTGGCCCACGGGCTTTTGTTTAGGGACCCCTGTTGTAAATGATGACCTTAAAACCCTATTAAGAAGCTTTAACAGCGGGGAAGAAGCAAGGGAGGTGAAGTAGCAATGGAAGCTTTTAAAAAATGATTTAATAATGAGCAGTTGCATATTGAGAAAAATATTCAAGAGTTAAAAGACTTTGGTTTGGGGAGAATTTTACGCCAGTGAAAGCAGTGAGGAAAGCTCATTTCCACCAGACAGATGTGTAGGAGGGAGGCAAGGGAAGTTGATAGCAACGAGCATGTGTATGATGAAAAAATAAGCACAAAAAAGATAGGAGATAGACAAAATAATGGAGATTCAGAAGGAAAATGCAGAAGATAGATAACCATATGAGAAAGATACAAATAACATTATCTCCTCCAGAGCACCTCCTGATGCCACAATGTGTGAACAAAACTTTTCTGCTCTATCTCTCTTTAGCACATTTCTGGATGTCTGCAAGAGTACTGATGTTATTGAGGATGACAAGCAGATGTTTAGGGCAGACAAAGCAAAGCAACTCATTCAAGATCCCAGACAGAATTGCGGCAAATTCAATGAAAGTAAACCAACCAGAAAACACCCTTTTTTGGCATGCTGGTTGAGGTGAATTCTGATGAGTTTAACTGCTTGCCAAATTGAACAACTTTGTCCTTTTGCTGGGTTTTAGGTTCAAAATCTCCTTGCATACAGTATCAACCTGCCATTCTCAACCAGCCAACTCCATCCCCTTTTATTCTGCACCCAAGTCACATCAAAGAATTACATTTTTGTGAATGGGATTCTAATTTTCAATCATATTGAATCATTTTCTTTCTCCCATAGCCTAAAAGGCAGACATTCTTGCAGAAGTTCTCCATATTTAATAGCACATCTGTGAATCTTAGGAGAGACACCTTCTTCTTCATGTATAGTTTCTTATAAGAATTCTCAACTGAGATGTATTTGCAAAACTCAAACAAATGTCATTTTGTCTTCTTAGCTACATCTGTCTGGAGCTAATAACTGAGATGAGAAGTTTTCCCAAGCAATATTAACTATAATACCCTGAGCAACTAAGAGGAACCACAGGAAAACAAATAAGCAATATATTCAAGATACCAGAACTAGAGAACAGTAACTCCATGGATTTGTTGCACAGCATCTATTGAGACAGCCACAAAGGTCTCAATATCTACAAATAATGAATTGACATAGCTTTATTTCTACCTTTTAGTTTGGTGAATTATCAAAATCATTGTATAATGCATTTGGCACCTATCCTAGCAAATTCTAAATCTAAACATGACTTTATTTTCAAATGATTGTTCAGGATCAGAGAATGGGGAATCTATAACAATGGTGTTTAGTTCAATAACTGTATATACATGGAATGTATACAATTATTGAGATCACAAAATACTAAAAAAAGGGGGGGCTAATGAGGCTAGTCTTAAAACCATGGACTGAGAATTAATACTAAAATATCAAATAAGCTGAAAGAGCACCTACACTTCTGAATCAGCTTGTAACAACATGTAGAAAATGCAGTAATAAGTAAAATGCAGTACTAGCCAAATCTTGTATGTAGTGTTTAAGATGCAAAGAATATTAATAGAACAATATGCACTTCAAATACAATCCCATTTTAAAATCAAACCCAAATCCATTCCACACCACCCCCTCCATATGTTTCACAGACTATATATAAATGGAACAATACTGGCATCCAGTGGCCACTGAAATTATTCAGACAAAACTGGGGAAAGTATACTGAACTATACAAGATATTGACTCTATTAATAAATAATGACACATGGTCACAGCAAAGTACAAGATCCAGAATTATACTGCTTTTTTATTGCTATGATGGAACTTACCTGGTAATGCAGTGATGAAATCCCTTTGCAACATGGGCTTTAAGTAAGAATTAATATGTCCATGCTGATAGTGACACATTCGTGAAATAAGGTGTTCCACAAATTCGACCTGATCCGATTCAGACCACTGGTCAAAGTATTTAATGCACAAATCCTTTTCCTTTTCGTAGTTTCCTTCAGATGGTCGTTTCCTTGAGACTATCACAGATGAAGTTCCATTGCTTATCTGGTTTTTTTTAAAAAAGAAGACAAAACACAGAATTAAGTATCAGCATTTCAATTTTAACTATTAAAGTATTAGGGAAATGTCCAATGAGTTTAGACTGGGTATTAAATTTTTCCATGTGACAACATTATCCCGAAGAGTTTGATACTCTTTTAAGATGCTATTAAATAAGTGATAAATAAGAGAAGTTTCTTTTCCAGCAATAATTTGTACATTATTTGGTATAATCTTTCAGCATTTTATTTCTATTTGGATGCATTTTATTTCTATTTAGCTTTAAATTGCTGTCACTTGACTTAAGGTATTCCCTCATAATACAACACATTCAGGAATGGCAAGAGAGCTAGTTAGGCTTATTTCCACAACTATTAACCTTTTAGGACTGGAAGTTATATGTGAATTATATTCCTAATCTCTGATGAGAATTTCCATCATTGCACTCACAGCACCATCTAGTGCCTGTTGAGAAATGCAAGCACAGCTGCAAAAAGGCCTAAAAGACACTTTGATTGGCAAGAAAGCCTGAATATGTGACTGAGGGAATCCATCTATAAAGACCCAGTCCCATCTATAAAGACCCAGACAGTGCAATTAATTGTTAAAAATCTACTGAATAATTTATATATGCTGGATGTCGACATACTAAAATGTAACGGCTATTGGGCTATATATTAATGTATCACTTGGACACTATTCAGCTTCAACCATTGACTGAGAAATGTCAAGTGGCATCAATTCATTTTCTAGAGGTGACATGATAGCTATTGTTTAACTATTTGAAAGGATGCCACATTGAGTAGGGGGCAAAATTGTTATGGGCCCAGAACTCAGCTTAAGTGGCTGAGGGAAGAAAGGAAGGGACCTGAGACTGTTAGGAATGGTGGGAGTTGAAGTCCAAAACACTTGGAGGGAATGGCTCTAGAAACCAGGACATGAAGAAATGAATTCATATTACAAGAAAAAAGGTTCCATCTAAACATTAGGAAGAATTTCCTAATGGTAAGAGCTGTTTAGCAGAGGAATATGCTGCCTCAGAGTGCGATGGAGTCTCCTTCTCTGGATGGTCATCTGTTGAAGATGATTTGGTTCTGTGTTCCTGCATGGCAGTGAGTTGGACAGGATGGCCTCTTCCAACTCTATAACTTTACAGAAGTTGGATGCAGCTGACCAAAGTGTTATTTGAAATTTGAGAACAAGAAACAACAACGATGTGAACACTACAATACCAGTATTACATGCAAGATAAAAGTGGGTTCTTTTTTCATGAACACAATCAATTCCATAATCTCCCAACTGACTGCCATGAACTCAAAAAGGATGAACTGTGTCTATGCAAAGTTCAATACACTGCTCAATAAAAGAGAATTCGAAAAATTTTAAGCATGTTGTTTGGAAGTTCTTATTTCTGTCAAATTTCCAAAGATACAAATAGTATCCGAATCCATAAAATGTGAGTGAATGCCAACACCAATCTTTAAAAGTGGTTTTTAAAGAGGAGAATGAAGGACATACTAAATTGAATGCATTTTAAAATAAAATAAAATAAATCTGCTTACTGGAAATTTTGGGAAGACAACGGAACCTACCTGCCATAGTGTGCTCTTCTTTGGAGACTCATCTTCATTCTGATCCTCCATTACTGAAGTGTTCTAGAAAAAGAGTAGAAAATGAAGCCTTATTTGCCTCTGTATGCATTTCAACATTTTACTCCAATTAAGGAAACAAAAACACAATCTTCATGCAATAAAATATATGCAATAGCTGAGTTGTTGTTTGCTGATACATTTTAGATTCATCACAAATAGATATTATTTAAACCCAACAGAAAATTTAAACCCAACAGAATATTTTCTGGCTATTCGTTAATTAGCATTTTAGTACAGACTTCTTTAGATTGCGTTTCATTCAGCTGGATAACTAAAATTGTATGCAAAGAAAGATATTTTAAGAAACCAAAAAAAAAGTAATTAGCTCTAACTTAAAGTCACCAGTTTAAGATCTACATCTATATTAATACTTCAACTCATTAATAATGATAAATAACAAAAACTAGCTGCTTGTTTGACAGAGCAAGAAATTAGTTTAACACACCAGGAGACATCGTCACAAAGCCACATACATCTCTTTGCTCCTCTTTCTCTGACACTACATTGCCACAAGACTCCCACTCCCCAGCGAAAGAACTATATATTATAGGAGCAATGTTCAACAAGGTAGCAGCATAAATGAAGGGTCAAATTACTGTACACATGTTTAGTCATGAATGAAGAGCAGATAAGCTTCAAGAAACTGCGACTGTGAAACACAAGGAATTCTGGGCGTCAGTCTGAACTGCAGTATATGCTGACATATCAAGAGGAGATGGAAGACAACAGGATCAAAAGCTACTACTGCTGCACCAAGGTTGCGGTTTTTTTTTCCCATGAGCAACTTGTGGTTTGATTTGTATAACACAAAACCTATAAGTAACAGGAAAAGGCTGCCAAAGAGCACTATCATCTACCCAATTTGTCCCCATTCTTCCCATCTCGTCTCTCCATCTCATATGTAATAACTATCTAGAAAGTGGTGGTAGATAGGTTACCATCTATAGCTGTTAAACATAAAGGGGATTCTTGACTTTTTGTATCTTGTCCTAAACAGTGTCTGTCCTAAAAACCCAATTCCTCCAATCCTAATGCATTCAAACCAGTTTGACACTTATTCATTTGACTATAGAGAACCTTGAGTTCTTGTGTCATTTTCTAACAAACAACAATACATTCACTCTGGTATCTAATGTCCTCTGTTGAGAACATGAAAACCACCAATCTCTACTATCCCCCAAGGAAGAGATGGGGAAAATGTGGGTCCATGGGTTGTATGTATCGCCCTGGGCTAGCTTTGTAGCCCGCACATCCAATGCTACTGAGGAGTGTTTGGAACGCATTGATCTACTCCCCCCTTGGGATCCTTTACCTTCTCACAAAGCGTTTTGTCTCAAAATATCTTCTGAAACCAAAACATGATCCTTGTCCCATAAAAAAAGATTATTACTAATTTTGCAGGAGCAAGTTTGGCTCTCTAAGGTGTCTTGGCGGGCTTATATACCACATGCATCTTCCATAGTTGCTCACCCCTGCAAAATAAAACCCCATATGTCTTCACGGTGGCTTATACTATAAACATGGGGGGACATGAGGGAAACCTCCCCGCAGGATTGCAAGATATCCGGGCGTCCCCTGGGCAACGTTTTTGTAGACAGCTGATTCTCTCACTCCAGAAGTGACCAGTGTGGACACATATTACCACACTAAAACAGTGGATGTGGCTCTTAATGAGACATGCCGTATTATCACGAGGTGTCTGCGCCCTAAACCACTGGAGAAATTACACTGTTCAGCCGGTATTGCACCACCTGACATCCGCCGGGAAGTAGCAACCAATAGTCAAAGGACCAAGGCAGTGACATCTCCGGCCCAGCCCCTGTTTGGATATCAGCCACAATGCCAATGACTTAAATCAAGAAATAGTTTTCTAAGATCTACAGAGACACTCACTGGAACACCTCAGCAAGTGAAAGTCCAAAAGTGGCAGGTTCAAACCCAGAACCTCAATCAATGGCTGATACCAAATGAGAGGTTCCCTCCTGGACACACAGAAAACTGGGTGACTTGGAAGGTGCTGAACAGACAGTGCTCTGGTAGCATGAAACACAGAGCCAACCTTAAGAAATTGGGCTACAAAGTAGAATGCATGACATGTGAGTGTGGAGAAGAGGAAACCACAGACCACTTACTACAATGCAACCGGAGCCCTGCCACATGCACAATGGAGGACCTTCTTATAGCAACACCAGAGGCACTTCAAGTGGTCAGCTACTGGTCAAAGGACATTTAATAGAATGCCAAGTTTGCAAACGTTGTGTGTGTGTGTGTGTGCATGCACTTTTAAATACAACACAACTGTTTGGTTTGCTCTGACACAATAAATAAATACCATTAACATCTCTGTTTATAATGCCTGCTCTTCATTCTTCAAATATTCATTCTTTTTTCCTCATCAGCAAATGAATTATCATCATTCTTCATATTCCATGTTAAAAGGAAGAGTCGATTTGATTTAAATCATGATTTAAATTACTTTTATGAACAACTCAAGTTTAATGATTTAACTTTTTGCCTTCCATACTTGTGCATCCTTGCCCTAGAAAATGACATCAGCCTTCAACCTGGCTTATACCACTAAGATCTTCATGGCAGTCTTCCTTCTTCACATATGAATTCTCCACTTCAGCATATAAATGATCCTAATTCCTCATTCTCCATATTAATGGCTGAGTCAACATGATTTAATCACTTCTCTGAAGGATTCATTTTCATGATTTAAATAACAGTTTGTATCAATAGCGAGACTCTACATAATCATTTTAGTAGAAGTAAATTAAATGATTCAGACTATTCAAAATGTAGGTTTCATTAGAATCATTGAGCAATGTAAATTTTATTTGAAAGCACATACACATTAAGTAATTATTCAAATAGCTTTTAGAGTAATTTTGATTAATTAAAAATGTGATCCCTTTCATTTCATCCCAATTCCACCTTCTTGTTCAAATTTACACTGATCTCCACAGATTATTTATTCATTAACTTTCAGCCTTGCTACACGTAGAGTGGGGCTAGCCTAAAAAGAGAGCTTGTACTTCATGTTTGTCACTCCATAGAATGATTACACAGCATAATGAGTATTTCAAATTCTAATCCCCCCGCAATCATTTTAAGAAAATCATTGTATTTTGATTAGGATTTTGAAAAAATCTAGTGTGGATTTTGAAAAATCTGGATTTTCCATTTTTTAAAAACCCATCCTGGTTAAAGGAGAAACCTATACTGCCAAAGACGCAGCTGGGTTAGTCTCCTGCAGTATAAAAAGGAGGAACAGAGAAAAGGGAAGAGAAAAAGCAATATAAAACAAAACCTTTAGTTTTTATTTTAGCATGAGCTTTCATGAATTTAATCCCATTTTCAGGTGTTTGTTTTCAATTCCAAGAACCAGGTTTCAGTAGAAGAGATGAAATAATGAAAACTAATATCCAGAACTCACAGTTGGGCTACTGATGTATCTGATTTGAGATAAATGGGTTTTGGAAGCTAGAAAGTTTATCCCTTCCCTAAGGAACCAAGCAGACCTCCCATCCCAACTAAGGGCTTCCAATAAAGACAAGTGGAGTGGAAAATGTACATATCCTAGGGTTGTGAGTGAGTGGGCACGAAGAGAACTACAGAGCAGAGACTTTTATCACCAAATAATAAAAGAGGAAATGTATGGATTGAAAATAAAGAATTTGAGGTGGGACCAGGGTAAGTAATAAATCTGAAGGGCAACTGATTTCGGGGATAAATCTTGCCAATGTATAGTCTGAAAAGGTTGACTGGTGTTTTTAACAGCAGCATCATACTGATGAGAGTAGCAATAATTGATATAGCTCTGTTTGTCAGCAGAATTACTAAAGAAACAACAGTCTATGTTGCCAGCAATTTCACATAAGATATAGTTTTTCAGTTCCACAAATCTTATGTCAATTGAAAAAAAAAACGGAACCCCAACATATTTTTAACTCCTCTCTTAATTTTAACAAAAATGAAATTAGAAATATCAAGAATATTAAAAAAAAATTGTGACAGGAATACAAAATGCTAAGAAATGCTCTGAAGCCCCTCCTTTTTCTCATGTCAAGAGAGACTTCAGAAACTGCAACTTGTATCTGGTGTGAGAAATTTGGTGGTCTGCAAGGACCTTGCCCAGGGGACGCCTGGATGTTTTACCATCCTGTGGGAGGTTTCTCTCATGTCCCCGCATAAGAAGCTGGAGCTCACAGATGGCAGCTCACCCTGCCGAGCTTTCAGTTAGCAGTCCTGCTCGCACAAGGGTTTAACCCATTGCACCACCGGGGGCTCCTGAAGCCCCTTCTAAAAGCAGCAACTCCCCTGAACTTCACCCCTTCTCCCCAAAAAACAGAGTGGAGAAAGGCATGTTTCCTTCTGGCATGTGGGGGATTAGTTATGGGGAAGAGCATAAATGTTCTGCAAGTTTCCATGGCTACCAGTCACAAAGCTAGATGGCCAAATACAATAACACAGGTATAAGGCCTCTAATGGTATTTACTTCCAACCTCTAAGCCCCTTTCCCTGAAGTACATCAAGAAAGCTTTCAGATTTCCAAATAGCTAAAGCAAGTATGGGAGGGAGATAGAGGGCGGAATAATAATAATAATAATAATAATAATAATAATAATAATAATAGAACAAATGTGTTTATACTCACACATATACAAAACATACATATACAATAGACCAAAGGAGGCAAACAAAGCAGAATTGGTGTGTGTGTGGGGGGGGGGGGGGGGGAGATGGCTGGAACTCAAGTGGGCTGAGAAAGGCATGCAACAGTTTGTTGTTGGGCTCCACTTGCTGTTTAGAAAGATCTCTTAAAATGCACATTAAATAAGTCCTTTGATTGATAATGTTGCTGTTTCAATTGCCACTGCAGATGACTGCAACTGAAGCATTCCTTATAAATAGTTCCTATGAAGCTTCCTGCAAAAGCAGAGGAATAGTGAGATTTTGATGACACAAGACATCTAAAAAGATGCTCATTTGTAAATTGCAACACTTAAATTGTTTTTGGTACGAGGAAAACTGTGTTAAGTGACTGTTTCACAGTGCATAGAATGTGAACATAAGGACCATTACAGTTGCTCCTTCCATACAGTCTCTCAATATCCTAGGCCATCAAGGAAACCTTCCTTAGGATTTTCTTTTCAATTACCTCCCCCACCAACTGAATTTTTGCCCGAGTGGAGCTGGCATTACAGTATGCCCCCCAGTAAGCATCCAAATTTTGGACCCATACCAGTGGAAATTACAGACCTTTATTATTTATTTATTTGTTAATTATATTTGTATACCACCATTCTCAGCCCTTAGGCGACCCAAAGCAGTTTACAATGGCAATGATTCAATGCCCCAAAACACCATAAAACGTTTAAAAACATTAACACATACCATAACAAGAATACTAAAAACATACATCATTTGCATCTCCTAATAAAAACATTGTCCCATCTCATCGTTCAGTCGCTCCAATTCCTGTCTTTTACCTTGCTTTTTCAAACGCTTGCTCAAACAACCAAGTCTTGACTCTCTTCCAAAATGTTAAGAGGGAGGAGGCCTATCTAATGTCCCCAGGAAGGGCGTTCCATAGCTGAGGGGCCACCACTGAGAAGGCCCTGTCCCTCATCCCCACCAAATGTGTTTGTGAAGCAGACCTCTGCATCAAACAAAATAAAATCTGTCTAGGTGAGCAGAACCGAAGAGCATACGTGTTCTAGCTATGTTTCTCAGCTAAGAAACGGAAGACCAAGAATCATTCCACTGGCCTCAAACACTTTTCATTCATTTCTCAACTCATGCTACAAGAACAAACCTTCCTTGCAGGTTCCATACATTCAGGTAAAGCAGTTGGGAAAGTAATGAGATTTAACAGGTTCCTGGAACATCTTAACAGCATCCACCCAAACATCCAATTCACCATGGAAAAAGAAAAAGAAGGAAGACTGCCTTTTCTAGATGTCCCAGTCATCCACAAACCAGATCAACAATTGGGTCACACCGTTTACAGAAAACCCACACACACGGAAAGATATCTACATAAAAACCCCAACCATCACCCAAGTCAAAAAAGAAGCAACATTAAAGCCTTGGCAGACCGTACAAAAAGAATCTGCGAACCCCACTTTCTCCAAGGTGAACTGAACCACCTAAACTGGGCTCTACAGGCCAATGGATACTCCACCTCAGACATCAGAAGAGCTGCAAGACCAAGAACAAACCACGAGAGTAAAGATGAAGATCCACCCAGAGGAAAAGTGTTCTTGCCATACATCAAGGGAACCACTGACCGCATAGGGAAGCTGATGAGGAAACACAACATACAAACCACTTACAGACCCACCAAGAAAATCCAACAAATGCTACGTTCAGCAAAGGACATGCTAATCAATGCTAATCAAGGTGATCAGCTGAAACATTTACACCTAGCCCCAGCAGACAAAAGTCCTTTGTCCCACCCTGGTCATTCCGCAGATATATAAACCCATTTTTCCTACTTCCAACAGACCTCACTACCTCTGAGGATGCTTGTCATAGATGCAGGCGAAACATCAGGAGAAAAATTGCCTCCAGAAAATGGCCATATAGACCGGAAAAACCTACAACAACCTAATGAGATTTATTCAGTAGACAATGCTGAGCAGAGTGGTATATAGAAAGCACAAGATTTGGTTCAGAGACCATTGCGAGAAAGAGCAGTACAAGAAGACAAAAGAGCTCAATGAAAAACCTCAGTGGGGCAGGGTCACAATTCCTTTACTGTTGTAGAAGTACTATGCTGGAGCAGCAGGAAGTTTGTAAGTTTAGAGTTGAACTACTGCATGAATAAAACCATTTCCTTACAAGAGCTAGAGCTGTCAACAAGAAACCATCCCTCTGTCCTTGATGTTCGCATTATATGGAAAAACATGTTTTGGGACAAAAGGAAACATCACCAATTCCCCAAGATCAAGAGCAGCTGCTTAAAACCACTCAATTGTTGTTTTGGGCTATTATGAAAGGCAAAATCTTCATAAACAGTACAGTAATTTCAATTATTGAATCCTCTAAAACACTGTTTTCTAATGTCTCTTATGTAGGAGGACCAGCAATCATTTTTTCTCAATGTGTCAAGGAGGGGGAACCTTATTTGAGCCCACTGGTAAGAACTAATACTTTCTTTTCTGAAACTCAGCAGGGTCTTGCTGCCAGTGGCTCAGTGACCAGGACTGGATCATGAATCTCCAGTTTGAGCAACAGTGCTCTAAAATACTGAGTCTCATTCAATTGCTCAGCATTTTGACCAATAGAAATTAGCGCCAAGAGCCAAAGAATGGCAGCAACCATGATTCCACTGAGACATACTCAACATAATCAAACTGAGAACCAAACCATCCCAGTCCCGTCCCCAAAATCTAGTATATCATTGAACATCCTAAAATCTAGGTACTAAATAAAACAATAATCAATAAATTCCACTTAGAAAATAGCTGTGTAGTTGACTGCTTTATGCCACAACTGATAAGATTCTGTTAGTAACAGAAGAAAGGTTTTGTGTAAGGTGAACAAACCCATAGGTGTCCAATGAAGAAGCTCTCTGCCAACTTTGGTTCTCTAGTCAACAACCTTGCTTTCTTAAAAACCTGAAATTTTCAAGATTTTTACAACATGTTATGGTTCCAGGTTAGAGATATTGAAAAAAGGTACCAAAAAGTCACTCATTCCAGGTGAGAAAAAATGAATGTCCTGATTAGTCCATGTTGGGAGAAATTAAAGCAACTATACGTTTTTACAGCACTCTCAGTCTGAATATTTAGAGATACAATAAAGTTAATTCAAGCTCAAAAATAAAACTGCTTGATGTAAAGGTTTGTGCTCCAAGATATTCATCAGTATTCTAGCTTGCTTTACTCATTTTTATTGAATTATCAAAAAGATACAACTTAAATCCCCCCAATTAAAAATAAAAAGTAAAAAACATAGACACTAAAATAAAATAACCAAAACAATATTCAAATAATTCCTTTGTTCTCCCTCCTCGTGGCTTTCCCCACACCCCTTTAAAAACCTGAAATAAAATTAAAAAAAATTAAAAAACATAAATGACATTAAAGACACAATTGACTTCTCTCCTCTCCACTCAAGCCAAGACATCTATCAGAAAAGCATAATGCACTTCTATGTATTCTGCTAAACACAAACAAATATATTTAAGATTGATACCTACCCACAAATAATGTTATTTGGTATTCTGTTTTTATTTGCAGCCATTATTGCCTAAATTGATAATGTTTTTAAGGGACTGAAAAAGGTTCAGTTACCATGAAAGTGATTGTTTTGGAATTTTCAGTAGTTCTGGTTGAATACAGAATCAGTTGTATTGGATTCTGTAATCCATCAGAATTACTGGAAATTCCAAGCACCCTTCTTCCAGAAGAAAATGTGATTACTCTTGGGACGGAAACTGCTCAGATGTAAGAATTTTAACACAATATGGAAAATAAATACTTCTGTGCCATCTAGGTATTATGTTTTAAGTAAAAAGAGATAACCATTTCAAGATGTAGATGTATATGAAGCTCTTTCTTAGCACACTTGACAGAGTAAATACTGTATATAATCGAGTTTAAGCCTAGATTTTTAGCCCCTTTTTAGGCTGAACCCCCCCCCCCCCCGGCTTATACTCAAATCAAGGTTATTTATTATTTAATTCTTTTATTTTTTATTTTTATTACATTTATTATTTTAATTTACTCATTATTATTACATTTATATTATTTTACTCTATTATTATATTTATTATTTTTCTATTATTGTTGTTTTTACATTTATTATTTTATACTATGTATTATTGTTTTATAACATATATTTTAATCTATTATTACATTTGTTATTTTACTCTATTATTATTGGAAGGATACATAAGCATATTTACATTGAAGAAGGTAAGAATAATGATTTAATCAGAGTTGGACAGTCTTATCTTAAATACCTAAATATTCAAAAACATTTAACCTACTGATGCCTCAGTTAAAGTAACTTTATTGGTATCTATTTTTATTTTGAAATTTACCGGTAGCTGTTGCATTTCCCACCTTCGGTTTATACTCAAGTCAATACGTTTTACCACAAAAAACTGGTAAAACCGAGGGTGGGAAACGCAACAGCTATTGGTAAATTTCAAAATATAAATAGATACCAATAAAATTAGTTAGGTGCCTCAGCTTATATTCGGGTCAGCTTATATTCAAGTATATATGGTAAATCTTGTATTATTTATGAACACTTATGGATGGATATTAGAGGATGTGGAAAGTTCTATATCACAAACAAGTTAACAGCATGACTATTCATCTGCCAGTAAATACCCCTTCCCATCCTGCAAAAAACCCTGCTGAGCAACACCCCCCATCCCCGAAGCCTCACAAAACAGCCATTTACAATACGATATTTCAGCCAAATGGAATGTTATGCATCAGTTCATCAGTAAAACTCTTTAGACAGGTCAAAACATAGTTTAGGCACAACAATACCTAAAACTGGGAAGGATCCAGCAGCTAGTAAGTGGAATTCCACTTATAAATTGGAACTCACCCCATTGCCCTCCCTGAATCTGTTATGAAGCATCATCCAATTCTTCATGGCACATTGAGGGGCAGAGAGAAATTAATGCTGCCAGTAGAGAGGCATGTTTTAATATCACCTTTTTCAATTAAGTATAAAGGCTTGCACATACATACACAGAAAGTTAGGGTTTTCTGTTAAATTTCTTAGTTTGGTTAAGAACCATGGATGAATGTGTTCAATCATCCAGGAACTATAAATCCCCATAGAGAAATTGAAGGGAACTGAGAGCAGAGAATTCCCAACTCTTCTTTGTTTAGAGTATGTAAATTGCAGTAGGGTTTTCTCTCTGAGGGGCATCTGTAATCCCTTCAAAACACACACACACAAACACAGAACAGTGAAGAAATCTAAGTGATTAAGGCAGGGCTGTTGTGGTTGAAAACATCCAGCATTTTTTGTTAAATAAAAACAGGAGGCTTTAAAACTCTGAGCTGTGCAACTATAAACAAACCCTTATTAGCAAAATGTCATGCAAACAACAATTCTCTTGTAGTGTTATAGCAAAGCTTTAGTAATGCATGATTGATGTGCAAAGAAGAAAAAAAGTATTTGCAAAATCAGGGGAACTATAGTTTTAATCCTGAGTTCTCACTAGAAAGGCAAGTGGCACAGAGATATTGTTCCCTTGAAGCTCCTTTCATTGCATCCAGAGGGTTAGAGAATTTAGAATAATGACCCTTAAGAAACTGTACATAGTGAAGGGAAATTGGTATATCTTTCCCACATAAACATTTCATAGGGAAACATTTTACCCTTAGAGTATTTATTTATTTATCGTATCAGAAGTGAACTGAGGGTACAGTTGTAATGTGTTTAAAAAACACAAAGTTTTAAAAAGTTGGCATTATGCTAAATGTCCTTTGACCAGAAGCTGGCCACTTGGAGTGCCTCTGGTGTTGGTATAAGAAGGCCCTCCATTGTGCATGTGGCAGGGCTCAGACTGTATTGTAATAGGTGGCCTGTGGTTTGCTTTTCTCCACACTTGCATGCCGTGGACTCCACTTTGTGGTCCCATTTCTTAAGGTTGGCTCTGCATCTCATGGTGCCAGAGCGCAGCCTGCTCAGCACCTTCCAAGTCACCCAGTCTTCTGTGTGCCCTCTCGGGGGGGGGGGGGGGTCTCTCATTTGATATCAGCCAAGGCTTGAGATTCTGGGGACTCTTGCTTGCTGAGATGTTCCTGCGAGTATCTCTGTAGGTC
Source organism: Anolis sagrei (assembly GCF_037176765.1). Classification (NCBI taxonomy): domain Eukaryota; kingdom Metazoa; phylum Chordata; class Lepidosauria; order Squamata; family Anolidae; genus Anolis; species Anolis sagrei. Next base: position 141,663,131 of record NC_090021.1, on the reverse strand, counting down.
TTAGAAAACTATTTCTTGATTTATGGCGTATGATATAGGGAAATAACTGTCAAGTGCTTAAATAAAATATTTGGGGTTTTCTTTTCCAAAATAAATCTGGGAAATATTCCTAAAACCAGTTTCAAATAGTATCATAAATATCTAACTCTTAGACCTTAATCTATATATTTCATTTATTTTCAGTCTTAATGCCCAATATTTTAAAAAACCCTTCAAAGTAACTTAGTTTTTTAAAAAACAACAACACAGAATAAAAAGGTTTATAGTAACTCTTTAATAAGATGCCTTAACACAGAGCTTTCCAAATGCTATGCTGATGACACATCTTTTAGATATGTGACACAGTAATTCAGTTTTACGAGCAAATCCGAGATTGAACCAACCCCTTATAAGAGATATGGACAAATACATAAAGTGTAATAATAAAATGTATGGACACGCAACATGCCTCATGAGAACCTTTCATTTATATTTTAAAAAATATATTATTTGTATGGTAACATTTTTGAGTCTCAATATGTTACTAAGAGTAATATCAATGTTACTAATACAAATTGACGCCTTTATTGAGAAAAATGCATGGAAGTTGGTATTGCTTATATCACATAGATTCAAGAAGTTTCTCCTTATGTTTGCGTGACACACCTACACACTGCAGCCGACATGCTAACATAATGTGATACAGTTTGGAAAGCTCTACCTTAACACGTGTAATACACACATCATATAATTAAATACTTATAAAAACCTACAATTTTAGCAATTAACAATTCCAACTCCAGAATGTCCTGGAGACTGTCATATTTTGTATCGGGGTGGAAGTCCTCTGACTCTTCAGATAGTAAACTGCAACTCCCAGCAGTCCTAACGAGGAATGCTTGGACTTGCATGGATTCCCACTGTCCCTTTACATGATTAGAATGACACACTATTTGAATAATTAAAATACAGGTAGTCCCCAAGTTACGAACAAGATGGGTTCTGTAGGTTTATTCTTAGGTTGAATTATTTGTAAGTCAGAACAGGTACATGTGTGTATGTGTGTTCGCACGATAGCACAGGGAAGGGTTAACATTCCTGTTTTGCTGTCTGTGCCCCTGCTCAGAAGATTTCACCTCACTTTCTTTCCCTGTGATCATTGGATTTCTGTCCCTGTGATCATTGGCTGGTTGTGGAAACAACAATTGGTGATAAAGCTTTAGTGGAAACACCTTTACCCCGTGAAAAATCTTTCAGGAGTAAATTTTCCTTCTGAGGGGTAGATTTCTCTCACTACCTGCTGTCTCACCCCTGTTCTTAACTAGGAGTAGTTTCTAAGTCAGATGTTTGTAACTTGGGGACTGCGTATACACTGATTTACTGCTAACTCTTAATATTCTTCTGTGTCTGTAAGTATTTATCAGTTCTTAGGGTTTTTTTAATCTCTAGAAATGTGAGCTACTCGTTGTTTCTTCAGAAATATACTGTTTACACACTGGATTGGACCCAGATAAATGTGCGCATAGCGGATGCAGAGAAGACAATGGCCCAATCCAGTAAGGTCCCTCCAAGGATTAAATAATTTTTTCTGAATACTATGGACTGGGCCAGAGGACACTGAGTGGGAAATCAAGATTCCATGAAAATTGGGTAAAGTCGACTAGGTGGGAGTGTCATTTGTGGAGGTGGCCTCTGCTAAAAAATATTTTCTGGGACCAAATTCACTTTCAGAGAGCAGAATCCAACCTACTGTTGTGGAGTTCAAATGAAACAATCTTCCATTTCACTTAGCTATAGGGCAGTGGTTCTCAACCTGGGGGTCGGGACCCCTGGGGGGGGGTCACGAGGGGATGTCAGAGGGGTCACCAAAGACCATCAGAAAACACTGTATTTTCTGTTGGTCATGGGGGTTCTATGTGGGAAGTTTGGGCTGATTCTATCATTGGTGGGATTCAGAATGCCCTTTGATTGTAGGTGAACTATAAATTCGACCAACTACAACTCCCAAATGTCAAGGTCTATTTTCCCCAAACACCACTAGTGTACACATTTGGGCATATTGAGTATTCGTGCCAAGTTTGGTCCAGATCCATCCTTGTTTGAGTCCACAGTGCTCTCTGGATGTCGATGAACTACAACTCCCAAACTCAAGGTCAGTGCCCACCAAACCCAGTATTTTCTGTTGGCCATGGGAGTTCTGTGTGGGAAGTTTGGTTCAATTCCATCATTAGTGGAGTTCAGAATGCTCTTTGTTGTAGATGAACTATAAATCCCAGCAACTACAAATCCCAATTGACAAAATCAACCGCACTAGTATTCAAATTTGAGTGTATCGGGTATTTGTGCCAAATTTAGTCCAGTAAATGGAAATACATCCTGCATATTGGATATTTACATGGCAATTCATAACAATAGCAAATTACAGTTGTGAAGCAATAACGAAAATAATGTTATGGTTGGGGGTCACCACAACACGAGGAACTGTATTAAGGGGTCGCGGCATTAGGAAGGTTGAGAACCACTGGTATAGGGTAACACTTCCTCAACTTTAGATCTTTCTATGATTTCAAGGAACTACGAACCCCTAAGCTGTTATGAACAAATGCGAAAGCTTATCAGGAGAGCAAAGGAAAAGGGTTTTTTAAGGGAGTTCCAGTTATAGGACGCGTACAATATACAGTATGAGATCTAAATGTCAACATTAAAATAAAGGTCCATGCAAAAGTAAAAGGAAGCAAACAAATTGCAAAATGCATCAAACACAAAGCATCCCAAGTGTAAAGGAAAGAAAATTCTCATTGACAAGGAATTACAAATGAAACTATTACCGCTCATGTCTTGAAATATTGGAGAACTGCTTGAATTGACAACAGGCATGTCAAACATGTTCATCTAAGTGCACAAGTGAACAAATGCCAATATGAGGGTCACCAATAACTTGAGTATCAGCCTACCCTCCTCTTCTCCATCAATCATCACTTTACCTTACCGTACAAGTCCCCCTACCCCTGGGGAATATGTTTCTACATATACAGTAGTCTTGCTTATCCAACATTTGCTCATCTAACATTCAATGTATTATCCAATGCAGTCTGCCTCCCGCCCAGATCCACAGCTGTTTCAATATAGTACAATGTTTTGGTGCTAAATTCATAAATACAATAATTACTACATAATGTTACCATGTATTGAACTGTTTGTTTGGGGGTTTTTTTGTTCATTTGTTGTAAAACATTATGTTTTGGTGCTTAATTTGTAAAATCGTAATGTAATTCGACGTTTAGTAGGCTTTTCCTTAATCCCTCTTCAACATTCAACATTTTCATTTATCCAACGTTCTGCTTGCCTGTTTATTTTGAATAAGCAAGACTCTACTGTACATATACACTCACACACCCCATGGATAATTGAGGCCACAGATAATAGTGAACACTATATTTTGACTATACTAGGGCAGCTAGCATATCAAAGAATAGCATTCGAAGACCTAGAGAAGCCCACAAATTTTGAAGGGAGGTATTTCCAGAGCAAAAGTAAAACCATAGATATTGAGTCTGTACATAGTGAGTTCATGCTGTATTCTCATGTTTTCCCCACCATGTCTCTTTCTCCTCAAATTCTACATTCCATGCTCACATTATTTCAACCAAATGCTACATTCAGGAATATGGATGCAGCACTCTCTCTCAAATAGTCTTTTTGTAGAGAAACAATACCAAACAAACTCTCCACCAGCGCAATGAATGCCTGCAGAAGTGCCTTGTCTTTTCTTTACCTCACTGGACAAGGAGCTTCCATTTAAACTACATGGCAACTTTTGCTTACCAAGCAGCTAAAGTGGCGATTTTGAACTCTAAGCAGGAAAGCACTCCAAAATTGGCTTCTGACCCAATTAGGAAACAACTTAATAATACAAGGTTGTACAGGAAGGAGGACTATAAAGATTTACTTTGTAGAGGGGAACTTACATGGATACTTGAAACCTACATAAGAATTGAGATCTGAGCTCTACCTGCATACGAAATAACCTGGGAAAACATTTCCACAATCACCCTTGGTTATCTACTAATACAGATGCCATGCTAGACCACTTTTAGCAGCTCCAATTCAAATCAAGGTGGGGAGCAGGGTGTCTTCTAACTGTCACAACTCTGTATTGGAGCTAGGTACACTTCTTGTCAGATGTGCGTTAAATTGCTGGCACCAGCTGAAAAGAAAAAGAATTCTGTTCTGCTGAATATTTCTCAAGCTCATTTTACAGCAATACACAATGATTCACAGGGTTTATGTGTATATAGTACAACTTCCATATTCGTAGGGGACACATTTTAAAACTTTATGTGGAAAGAAAACCATGGATAATAGTGAACCCTACTGAAATGAGAACTTCAACTGGAGATTACTACAGGCCTGAAGGGCCTAGAACATTTCTAGAGATATCCGAATTTGCTAGGTCTCCAATGTGGCTCTATGGTAACCTTTGGCAGAACCATACCACAAAACTGCCTGGAGGATCTGAAGAATGCCTAGAGATATGTTTTTTAGGTGTGGGGAAGTAAAATTATGGGCATCATACTGTGTGTGCTTTCAAGTCTCCTGTTGACATGATGACCATTCAGAGGCTGTTTTGCCCATGCCTTCCAATGAAATATAGCCTACATCCCCTGCTATTTCTTGGCAGTCTCCCAAGTATTAACCAAGGACTAACCTGCTTCAGTTCCAAAAATAGATGGGATCTGGTGCCTTTGGAGTATTGGCTTTTTTAGTTAATTTGCCAATCTAGTTGATAAATAACTATTTCTTTAAATGCATATCTAATACCTACCAAACCAAGAACACAAAATTAATATAAACTACATTTCAAATCAATATAACTAATCTTTAAAAGTTGTTTTATTTATGCACTGTTTATTCACCAGTAACAGGTTCTGCACATGCATGTTACATGTTAGCATACTTACAACCAATAACACTTAATGCAACAAAATGAAGTTTTTGGGGAGGGAAGGGGGGAGAGAATGGGTAAGAGCAAGGTATAGAGCAATGGTTCCCAGCCTTTTTTTGACCAGGGACTACTTTGGCCAGGAACCACTCTCCGACATTAGTACCAAAAGAGTTGTGAATCCATTTTTGTCTACCTTAAATTCAATTTGGGATGCTGCTTCAGAAAATTGCATTGGATAGACCACATCAGCTCTAGTTTCTGGATACAGAACATATGCCATCTAGTAGTAACCATCTGCTCACCCACAGAAAACCTTATTTAATAATCTAGAGCCGGGGACCTTATTTTAGGTCTCACGGCCCACTGGCCCACAGGTTGGGAACTACTGGTGTAGGGGATGATTAATTTCTAAACTACAAGACAAAACCCAATCACCTATATAGCTACGAAGCCAACCCCTAAAATCAAAATGGCAATCTTATTACATTTTGCAAGAAATCCAATTAACAATACAATCCCTAAATTTATAGAGAAGCATTTTCTGTATTACAACGTAAATATACTAGATTTAAAAGACTAATATCCTGATTTAAAGAGTAAAAATTTCAAGAACTGTGGGATCTCTTTAAAAATAGTCTCATTTTTCCTTAAATGGCAAAAAAAATTCCAGGGTGACATGTTTTTTTTCTCCCAAATTCAGATTTCCTGCTAAAAAACCAAGTGGTACAAATGTTGACCTATCTTAATCATGTGTGTGCAATTACTAAAAGGAAGACAGATAGACAAATTCCATACCTTGCATAGTTGAGGCCTCCTTCACCCTACACAATTATGTAATTCCACTTTAACTCCCACAGCTGCATCCTACAGAATACTGCTTGCATATCCCTTATCCATAAAATGTTTGGGATCAGAAGAGTTTTGTATTTTGGAATTTTGGAAAACTTGTATTTGAATATACAAAATACTTTGTGTCTGGCCTGCACATGTGCCATTTCATTACCCTTTGTGGGTGTCTTGTTGATTGCATCTCTCTCCAACCTCCTGTCCCACTTGCTCTTTGTGTTTTGTAAAAATGTGTGGCTGGAGAGACTGAGGATCTGTAAAGTGGCAGGAAATTGAAACTTTCTCCCACCAGCCGTGTGCTTTCAGCTTCAAGGTGGCACTTCTGACATGTTTGCTTCTCTATCGCTCAGATTCTCAGTCTCTATCCTTTTGCTGCCAACTGTCTGCTTTTGCCTTCAAGGTGACAATGAAGCATGATCTCGTTCATCACTCCGATCCTCAGTCCATCTTGTGTAGCACGAAAGAGACCTCATTTTCACCCAATAACAACATTTCAGTTGTCTTTCCTAAAAGGAAAGGTCTCGTAGCCATTGTACTTTTGAAATCAACAAGACTCCCCACCATCACCCCACCAAAGCAAGAAGAACAACAACTTTGACCATCTGATTGTTTCTGTTGAAATGTTTTATAAATTCCGACAAGTTTCTAAAGTACAAGACAAATGCATATAGAGAACCCTATTGTTGATGTATCAAATTTCTAAAGCAGATAAGATGGAGAAGGATTCTAAAGCTTTCTGGCAGAACATAGCTTGCAAACTATTGCTTTTAGAAAGTATCTTTTTTGTATTTGAGAAAGGCAGATAAGAAAAAGACCTAAAAGCCTCTTCAATTCAGAGAGTATGCCATCATTTCAACTACTGTTTCACTAGATAGTTTATTATACCTAAATGACAACATCTCTTTGAAAGATTCAGTTAATCCTGCTCTTCCATTTTATCTTCAGGCTGAAAGGTTTCCATGGGAATTCCATCTCATCTTTCCACAGTCTAAACCCAATACTATCTCTATAAAGACTTGCAAAAGTTACTTTTTGGACATGCTAAATGAGGGATTCTGGTAATTATACTTCAAAGTAACTTTTCCAAGAGATGATTTACTCATATTAAAGCATCCTCCAAGCTGGTATAATGAAAATTATAATTATAAATACTCCTGATTCCTGTTACCTGAGGTTTATTGGAATTGGTGTCCCACAAATCCGGAAGACACTATATTATGCACAGGGCTTTAAAAATATATTGTATTTTTCTCCAGTTAATATATCACCAGTCAAGACTCAATGTCTGCTAAGTTCAATGAAGATTAAATATCATGCTTGAATTATTTTCTGGTACCACAGCATCTGCAAAGGAATGTCTTCTGCTTTCCAGTAAGAGAAAGCATCTGGTTAGAAAATATCTCTGGAGGTTATATACATAATAAAAACAAAACAGAAATAAGCCAAACATAAATGCAGGAGAGCTCATACAATCCAAATGGGACAATGAAGTAAGAACTGAAACAGAAGTGACCTAGTTTTGATGCACAATTACTACACAAATGTAGGTCAGTGGGGCACCAAGCAAACTGTAAGGTAGAATAGCAGGTTTTCACTCCTCACCTCTCAGCTCCACTCACGCTTACATTTCAAAGCTCACATTAAGTCTCTACTTTGTACATAATTCCCAAAATGGTTGACTTTACAAATTTTAAAGCATTTGTTTAACACCAAAGTGGCTAAGCAATACACAATAATTGTTGCCCACATGGTTTGCAGTCTAAACTTAAAATGCCACAGAAGAGCAAACAGATATGCTTCTATGACACAAAACTAGAAGGAAAAGGAAAGAAAAACTGTGGTAGTCTTTGAGGAGATTTAAGCCAAGATTGTTATGTAACTTCAAGATGTTTCAGACTTATTTGAAAGCAGAAGACATGCTTTTAAAGATGCTAGGATACTCTAAAGTGACTTGATTACAGGATTTTCTGGAACTGAGGCTGTGCAAAACTCCTCCAAGACCACTCAGCGGGTTTCCGTGGTCAATGGGGTAATCGAACTCTGGTCTCCAGAATCATAGTCCATTGATGAAATTGCTAACCATGAGGTTCTCAACTGCTGTAATCACTTTGCATGCTAATGTGTTTATCCCCAGCTGGGGATTTTGCCATCTTTCTGGGTTTTTAAAGATAACTTCCCTACTTTAAGTATCATAGCTCAACCAGATAGTGCAAGATATATCACACATATTAAGGCCCAAGCCCTGGAATTAGTCAGCCTTCACATTTGCTGGAGTCAGGGGCGCATGCTCCCACAAAAGTGAAAAACAAAACAAAACAGAAATAAAAAAACACTTTTTTTTAACTTGAGAGAGTAGCTCTCTAGGAACAACAAATTCCTCCAGTGTACTTCTACTAACTTTTTTTTTTTGCCAAAGGTTGACTATAAAATCATGTTGGAAGACATTCAAATGCCTGGAAAAGTGATCTGTCTAGAAATATTTAGGTCTTCCAATACATCCCTATGGGGGAAGTTGACCACAGAGTCACACTGGAGAACCTAGAAACATTGTATTAATCCAATCCATTTTTGTTTATAATGTTTTTATTATAATGAGTTCACCATAACAATCAAACAACAAAACACAACATATTATAAGCCATACACAAACCTGAAACCCAACCCATAAAATATAACCACTTTCAATCCATAAATAATCAAATCAACAAGAGTGAAATTTGCAAATGTGAAGGGAAATACATGCAGATGCTAACTCTACAGTCCATTGTTATTTCCTTCATTGAAATCCCTCTGCTGAATGAAGGTGACACAGCTGGGGGAGGGGGCAAAGCTAGGAAAGTTTAACATTAATAGAGGTGCTAACATATTGACATTAACTTGACAATTATTGTTAATATTGACCATTCCTATGATTTTTTTGAAAAAAGAAGTAAATGCATTCATGGTAAGTGACACATTACAAACATGTTACTCTTAAATGCTAAGAAAACAGCAGTACTGTTTACAAAAAATAGCTAGATATGGCCACTGCTGCCACTAAATTAATCAACAAAAATAATGTAAATATGAAATCATAAGTCAAACTGGTAAAATTGTCTTTTAATGAGTAAAATCATGACTTACAATATTGTTGTAACTTTTAAAAACAATTTAGGAGTGACGAAGTAATTTAAACAAATCATTGGAGAAAACCATGTGATTTCTTAATTTCTTCTATTATCTTTTCATTGCCTACACTAAAAAGTATTACTGTACTGTCAGTCTGCCCATTACACATTCTTTTGAAATGGGAGAGGGGGGGACTCTTAACTGCAAACGCAAAATCCACAAAACGGTGATACCTTTATTGGTCCACCCCCAAAGCATAAAATACATCAAGCAAGCTTTGAAAACTTAACTAACTTCTTCATCAGGCAAAGAAGCCAGTGAAGTTCTGAAAGCTTTCATGAAGTTTTTTTTAATGCTTTAAGAGTTGGATTTTTCTTGTATTTAGCTACTTGGCCAACATGGCTACTCCTAAATACCTCTATTGATGGCATAAAAAGTACAAGGAGTAGATGCTCTGAGAGTAATGAAATTGTTCATGGTTTACCCAAAGCCTGACAACTACATTATATAATTCAGTTCAACAGCTGAATGAAATCAGCAGTAATGAAAAGTACATGGGGTTTTGCAACCACAATCTGACATTTAAAAATGTATGACAGAACATGTAAAATTATATGACAACATTGTGGTATTGAACGACACATGCACTTCTAAGAGAACACCTCTATTAATTGCAACACACATACACTACAGATCCTTATCGCAAATAACATCAAACCTTCATCATGTCCAATATCACAAACACAAACTAGGTATGTGGTGTGAGCAATGTCTTTTCAAAGATGACCTTCAGTTAAGGGTTCAGAGGCTGGGGTGTAATGTAGAACTAGAAGATACTGAATGTAGTGAGTAATGTCTCAAACTCAAGACTCCTCCCCACTCCTATCCTGGAAAAACAAGGTGAACTTCCTCTTCTGAAAAACTCCAGGAAAAAGCTGGAAGACCCCAAGGGTGGCAATTCACCTTTTAAATAGATCACAGAGCACCCCCGAACAGTTTCACATAACACAAAATACCACTCATTCAAAGCAGAAGAGTACACCTGACCACTTCTAATGTTTTTTTTAAAAAAGGAAATTGTATTTTGCAGCCCGTGTGCCCCCAAAAGGATCTCAGCGTCAGAATGCCGTCCCCCAGACATGTCAGAGCTGTCTGCTCCTGGATTAATGGGCTGATGACAGGATCAGTAACAGAACTGGAGACAGGATTAGAAGATGCTCAGGGCTTTAAATTAGATTTATAACAGCTTTATGACCCAAATACCTTGAGGAATGCCTCCTCCCATACCAACCTGCCCAAGCCTTAAACTCACTGGTTGAGGCCTTCTGCAAATGTCTTTAATAAGAACAGAGAATTATAAAGGCAGGAAAGACAAGCCCCTTTCTACAGCTGTCTTCCAGAAGGAGATCTCCGAATTTTAGTTGCAATTGCTTAGGTTTTAGTTGCTCTATGTGTCTATCCCACACAATTTGAAGGCTTAATCTATATACTCCTGGGTAAGTTGACAAATTAATTTCAACTCAAAAACATGGGTCAACTTTTCAATACTGAATCTGAGTATTGTACCTTAACTCTTATCTTAAAAGGAGCCATCCCATTAAAGCTAACCTTGGGGGGGGGGGGGGTCACAAGGGGGTTTCAGAAGGGTCATCAAAAAACAGCATAAAACACAGATTTCTGATGACCTTAAGAACCCCTTTGGCACAGAAGACTGAAGATCTCTCTACCTGTCCTTCTCTTCTTTTTTGGAAACAGACAGCATATCCTCCCACCAAAAGCCCTCCTCTTGCTGTAATTGGCCAGCCTCTCAGCCAAGGGGAGGGCTGTTTCTGAGACTCAAAGCAGGGAAGGGAGAGCAGGCATGCTTGGCGCATGGCAGTGTGGTGCATGAGCAAAGGAGACACGTGAGGCTGGAGGGAAGCTCGCAAGTCACTTCAAGGCAGGGGAAAAAGCACCTGCACAACATGGGACTGAGAGTAGCCCAGCAGGATCAGGAAGAGAGGCAGCAACAGAAGCAGCTTAGGTATTTTGTAATGCTATTTATTAGAAAAAAGTCAAATCCCAGCAATTACAACTCCCAAATGACAAAATCTGCCCCCAACCCCAGGAGTATTCAAATTTCAGCATATCAGGTATTTGTGCCAAATTTGGTCCAGTTCCATAGTTTTTTGGGTTCATAGTGCTCTCTACATCTCCCCTAAATCACTGTCAATTCATCCCAAATCCCTCCAGTATTTTCTGCTGGTCAAGGGGTTCTGTGTGGGAAGCTTGGCCCAATTTTATCATTGGTGGGGTTGAGAATGCTCTTATCGTAAGCTACAATCCACTTAGCATGGGCGGTGATAGTTTTGGACAACTTAGCCAGCAATACCACCCCCAACCCTATGACTGGGTGTCCCCTCCAAATACCATGTTTTATATTGTCTTTATGGGTTTTAGATGGGAACTTGGGAGTTGCAGGTTCTAGTGCTAACTGAAACTCACAGGGTGACCTTCCGTTATTCACTCTCTCAGACTAATCCAGCTCACAGAGTTGCTGTGTACAGCAAATGGGAAGGAGAAGACCCATGCTTTGAGTTCACACAAGAAAAGCCCAAATAGTATTAATATATAGTATTAATATAGACAAATCACAGCAACACTAGCAATGCTACAATCATTATTCACCACTACAAATCAAACCAGAGACTATTCCTACTATTAGCTATATAGATATTCATGATTGCCACCACATGGATGCACACAATGTGAAGTTGGAATAAATGAATGTTCCACTAGCCCTTGACTATGTACTCCAAGACAGAAACCACTCTCCAGAGCTGCCAACAAAGGCCTTTCTCAACACAGGTTCCCTGCAGAAAGCAGAGATTAGGTTCTGCAGAAAGAAGAGATTAAGCCCTGGCCATCTGCTGACTGTCAGTGTGGGGAAAAATGGCACTGCAGCCAGGCCACATGGGCAGAAGCTTATGAAATGAGCACAACCAAAGCTCTGCGCCAAACATGTTTGTAGTTTTCCCTGTCCATGAAAGTCAGTCGGCTCTTTCCTTCATGCTGCACTTATTTTTAAAGATGTACTCGAAGCAGAGCAAACCATTACACTAGCAGAGTTCACCTCCTTTCTTTAAGCATTAAATTAAGATGGAAGAAAATAAGGCAGGAGCAGATACTTATGCTGTGTCACAGGAATATAGCACACTGCAATTGTACCACACAGTTGGCACCAAAGAAATGTAAGAGAAAATGGGAAGAGAGAGCAGGAAGTGTGTGTGGGGGGGGGGGGGGGGAGGAAGAGGGATAGAGAATCATTCATTGTTTTCTGATTTATTTTTCAGTAAGTTGTTCCTTTTATGTTATTCCTACAATCTTTTTGATGATTGTTCATCTCATATACAAAATTCAAACAGTGAAACACTTTTATTGTTCAATCTGCTGTCAGTTAGCAATTCTTGTCAATGACCCTTAGTGTTTGCAAGAAGCATCCCCACCCTTCACCTCTACCACAACGCAATTATCATGGTCTCAAAAGCAATATTTCAGTCACATAAGCTTTTCTTGATCATAAAACACATAATGCATTTCCCTATTTTTGAAAATAGCTCCTCCTGCCTATGTTACACTTTTCGAGACAGCAGCAAGATTACACATAATTATCTTAACATGGATTCATCTAACCACAAGCATATCAGTGAAGTTACAATGGTGGGATTTTTGTCCTTTCATGAAATGATTAATACAGGTATAGAGCATGACTTCTGTATTTCTGAGAACCATATCCACACTGGAACTCAATAGCTGCAATGTATAAACTATTTTACATCTCCAACCAATTGCCACAATCATCAAGCCCATTTTAATGTGGGAGATTTCAATATGCATAGCTGTGTCTGGGGCTATGATGAAGATGATAGAAATGGCAAAGCAGTTCTAATATGAGCCGACAATAGTAAAATGAGCCTTCTCCATGGCAGTAAATTACCACCATCATTTAATAGTGGCCGATGGAAGCATGGTTATAACCTTGATCTGGTTTTTAGTAAATGATAGCATAGTCCACCAATGCATTATATTAAACCCAATACTTAATACTCAACACAGACCAATATGCTGCCAAGCATACGCAGCTGTAAGACCAAAAATGCCCCTTTCCATAGAAGATATAATTTCAATAAAGCTAACTGGACAAAGTTTACAGAGAACTTGGAAGCAGCTATTTCTGATATAGAACCATCTATAGAAGTATTGTAGAAAGTTTTCATGGCCAGAATCACTGGGTTGTTGTAGGTTTTTTGGGTTGTATGGCAATGTTTTAGAAGCATTCTCTCCTGACGTTTCACCTGCATCTGTGGCAGGCATTCTCAGAGGTTGTGAGAATGCCTGCCACAGATACAGGTGAAACATCAGGAGAGAATGCTTCTAGAACATGGCCATACAACTCGAAAAATCTACAACAACCCATCTATAGAAGGCTATGATCTGTTTGTAGAAGCTGTGAAAAGATCCCCCTAGGGGTGAGAAAACCGGTATACAAATACTGTAAATAAATAAATAAATCCTCGAGGCTCTCAATCCCTAGAGCAGGCATGGGGAACCTTCGGCTCTCCAGGTGTGGTGGACTTCAACTCCCACAATTCCTTGAGGCCAAGGTAAGCCTTTGGGGTGAATGCCGAGCCTCAAGGAATTGTGGGAGTTGAAGTCCACCACACCTGGAGAGCCGAAGGTTCCTGACCCCTGCCCTAGAGGCTGTTGCACAAGCTGCCTTTGTTGTTCATTCGTTCAGTCGTCTCCGACTCTTCGTGACCTCATGGACCAGCCCACGCCAGAGCTCCCTGTCGGCCGTTACCACCCCCAGCTCCCTCAAGGTCAGTCCAGTCACTTCAAGGATGCCATCCATCCATCTTGCCCTTGGTCGGCCCCTCTTCCTTTTGCCTTCCACCTTCCCCAGCATAATTGTCTTCTCTAGGCTTTCCTGTCTCCTCATGATGTGGCCAAAGTACTTCAACTTTGTCTCTAGTATCTTTCCCTCCAGTGAGCAAGCTGCCTACCAGGCCTAAATGAAGAATCGCTAAACCAGCTACAGGAATATCTCAGACTATTTCAAGAAAATCCATACATTAATGAGGCTATACCAACAAAATTATCTACATCCATAGCTAATGCTAAGAAAGAACACTGGATATAACTGCTTGAGAATCTTGATATGTCCAAGAGTGGCCGAAGAGCCTGGCAATTGCTGAGACACCTGGATAGTGACCTTCTGGTCCACTGTGAACAACAGACCAGATAGCACACCAGCTAATTCAGAATGGGAAAACCAAGTGCAGCAGAGTAAAGGTGAAAATCAACAGGGCACCAGAACGTGAAACCCATCAGTTGTCATCTCCCCAAAACCGGAAAGAACTCAAAGAAGCTGTTAAGCATTGAACTAGTAAAGCACCTGGCCTAGATGTCTTAATGACGGAGGAAATCAAACACTTGGGCCCTAAAGCTAAAAACTGGCATTTGAAATTTTACAATCAATGTTTGACACACAGATTCCCAGACTATGCAGGAAAACAAAGATCATTGCCATTTTAAAACCTAGTAAAGACGCCTCCAATACGGACCAATCTCTCTTTATATAAAGTATATGGTAGGATGCTATTAAATTGATTAGGACCTGGTATTGAACTCCAGCTTACTGCAGGTTTCAGACCAGGGAAAAACTGTACAGCCCAAATGCTTAATCTGACTGAATATATCGAGGAAGGATATGAAAAAGACTGCATCACTGGAACAGTTTTTTGTCAACCTTATAGCAGCCTATGACACGGTGCAACATAGGCAAATGCTGCTGAAAGTCTGCCGTATTACCTGGGACTGTGATTTTTACAAAAACTCTCCAGACCCTCCTAGAAAACCGTAGCTTCTATGTGGAGGTTCAAGGCAGGAAAAGTAGATGGATGAGGCAAAAGAATGGTTTACCCCAAGGCAGCGTTCTTGCATTGGCCTTGTTTAACTCTTTATTAACTATCAGCCACAGTCGCCACTCACAAAAAGCTTTATACTGTATATGCTGATGACCTTGGCCTAACAACACAAGCAAAAGCCTTTGAAACAATCAAAGTCCAAATGCAAAGATAACCACCTGAAGCCTAACCCTGCCAAGACACAAGTGTGTGCTTTCTAGCTACGGAACCATGAAACCAATAGGAAATTGAAAGTTCCCTGGGAAGGTCAAGAGCTTGAACATTGTTTCCGTCCTAAATACCTTGGTGTCACCTTAGCTCGAACACTAACATATAGGAAGCACGGCAGGAACATCAAGCACAAAATAGCTGACTGCAATAATATCCTGCGGAAACTTACTGGCACTACAGGGGTGCAGATCCAAAATTAGTAAGAACATCAGCCCCAGCCTTGTCTTACTCAACTGCCGAGTATGTCTGCCCTGTTTGGCACAAGTCTGCCTACGTGAAGCAGGTGAATATAGCATTGAATGAAACTTACAGAATAATCACAGAATGTCTTAAACCTACACTTGTTGATAAACTCTACAAGCTGTGATGGGAAGTTGCTGCTAACTGAGAAAAATAAGGTTGCACGTTGTGAAAGCCATCTACTGCATGGTTATCAGCCTCCTCCCAGTAGACTCAAATCAAAGAAAAGCTTCATAAAAACCACCATTCCCCTTAACGTTCCCCTAGCAACAGAAAGAGTATCCCTTTGGGCAGCTAAACCAGGAAATCCCAATTGGATGGCCACCCATGAGGTCTGCCTCCAGAGGCAAACCAAGAATAGGCAACTTGGAAGTCCTTGAACAGACTCAGAAGTGGAGTGGGCTAAATGGAACCTAGAAGAATCCTCCACCATGTGCGCCTGTGGAGGACAACTCCACATCTGTATGCTTGTCTGCAATGTCCTGCCTCGTGTACAGAGGAAGAATTGTTTGAAGCTACAGACAATGTGGTCATTATTGCCCATTTTTGGTCAAGAGATATTTAGCCGCTTGTGCTCCTTCTATTTTTATCAGTTTTATACTATGAAATGCATTTGATACGAAATAAAAAAAGAAAGTTAGTCATTACATGTTTCATAATTCCAGGTATCACTGATTTACCTATCTGTGCATATTTCAAGGAGAGACTCATGTATTTACATGTTTGGAATAAATCCAAACAAAACTGGATTTATTCAAATGATAAGACACTTATGAAATAACCATTTGTGTTCTAATATGCATTCCTTTTCCAACTGCCCTGTATTCCATAAAAGCGACTGTAAATATTTGATAAGCCTCAAAACCTGATTGGGAAAAACACATACATTGGGGGGGGGGGGGCATAAAACATTTGTCCGCTGAAAAGAATGAAAAACAGTTGATACAACACTGTGGGAGGAACACTAAAAGTTATCCTTAAGTTTGCCATTTACTCTGTAGTTCTATATCAAAAAATGTGGTATGTTCTCCCTCTAGGTATCTAACATTCTGTGTGATTCAACAAAATCCCATTTATTTATTTGATTTATATCCTGCCTTTCTCTCAAAGATAGGGTTCAGTATAGTCCCAAAGTTATTTTTAAATGAATAAATCAAAATGTATCATATTAGAACACAAGTGAATTAAAAACAGTTTAAAGGTCTGCTAACTTAAAAATAGAGCATCAAAAGTCAATCACCAAAAGCCCACCAAAATAAAAAGGTTTTGGGGTTTTATTTTCTTTTTTGCCTGTCCTGAATTCCTGAATACTGGGCTACTTGGATCTAAGTTTACTTTAAAATGTATATAAACATGTGGCACTTGTATAAAGGTCAACACAAGGAACTGTGAAATAATTACGTGTTTTCAAGAATTCCTGAGGTATAACATTTATCCATGTGTCTCTCTAAATACAACTTAAGTAGAATATCAATGTAAACAGTGTACAAATGATGGAGTTTTCAGTAGTACATAATCAGCTGGACAGACACACATACAATATAGTAAATAAAACATAAGAGTGGACTTCTCTTTATTACTGTGACTATTTGTTAAAACTCCTATAAAGCTTACTGCAAAAAAAAAAAACCCCAAAAAAAATCCAAAACCCAGATTAATCTGAAACAAAAACCCCATAGAAGGAAACACATTGTATTTGCAGCTAATATGAATGACTGCAATGAAGGGTTAGAAGCCAGATATCATGATGTATATAGATTTCCGTCGACATGCAGGGAAAGCAAATAACATGCAGTCTTTCAAGCATGGACCCCAAAAAAATGATTCTGCAAGGTCACAGTGGCAATGTCCAGAATGCAGGAAAAAGAGGAAACACCATTTGCTGGCTGTTCTTGTTTCAGTAAAGAGAGTTGTCATTGATTTAAATACAAATAAGTTAATGAGAAAGAAAATGACCACTGCCACTCTTAATCCTTATTCTTTGACATTATGACAATATCTTAGGTCAGCAACTTACTGGATCTTTTAATTCAGTGAACTGAATGATATAGAGGAGAATAAAATATGTTTACCATTCTACTTATACAACAGTTCACCAATGACCATGTAAAATCAAGCATTGCATACCACTTGCTGTCAAACCACATTCCACAGTTCTCTGAAAACATCACTGATCTATGTTTCAGAGGACTTGTGGTTTAGAGTAAATGAAAAACATCTGAAAAGAAATTTCAGTGATATGGGGTGAGAGCAGAGTTGCAGTGCTGTATCAAAATACTATTTAAGAGCATACATTTCTATAGTTAGGTTTACAAGCTTCATTGCACCTGAGTTAAACCAGTGGCTGGTCCTTCTCACATTCCTGAAAGTGTGTGAGAACAACACAAAAGTTTATCTTGGCACTATAAATACTTTATAATATCCCAAAATCCCAAAGAACTCTCTGGTATGCTTAGAATATACTTTAAGGTCCCTTAGTTTAATTTGTAAAATGAATTCCAAATTTTGAATCTAGCCACAAATAAATGTGAGACAATGTATTTTACAAATAACTACATAATTGTAACAGTTCAAAAATTTACCAATGTAGTATAACAGAACACTTTAGTAATATGCTGCAGAAATATTACAGCCTATCAGCAGTCATCTTCCAAACTATAACTGTACTGCAAAATATTTATATCCAAAAATACAGAACATGACACACCTGGTTCATCTATTTTGTCAAATAATTTCATTAGACATTAGGAACTATCATTGCTGCCACATGCTGCTAATATAAAGTTAAAGTTACAATTGTTAGAAAAATTGATCTAATGTTATTAGTACATATTTTGAGTCTTCTCTATATATAAGAAACAGATATGTTTATCTCAATGATATTGATCAACATTATGCTAATGCTGCCATCACAATTTAACACTGGCAAAAAACTGCCATTTATCTCTTTTCACTAAATACTACAGAAACCCTCTGTAAAGTATGTGGGGAGAGCACTGAGCAGCCAGAATCCTTGAGAGCAGAATTGAATTGATTTATAAAATCTTTATTTAATTGCCTACGTATTGATGAAAATGTAGCTACTCACACCTCCACTTCAAGTCAGTGCATGAACTCAAAAACAAGCAACATGCAACCCTCATTTACAACTCAAATTTGTCAAAAGTGATGATGATGATGATGATAAGGACAAGCAAAATGCTTTCCACTTTCACACTGGAATGACTGGCATCATACAGAATCCTCTTAAGGAGAACTCTCATGTGAACTGATGGAGGATCATACAAAAAAAATTCATGAGACTAAACAATTTAAATTGAATCCAGAGAGATTATAACAGTGACCACAGCATACGCATAACACATTTACAACAAGAAAGAAGAAAGGCACCTGGAGACATCTGACACTGGGCATGCTCTGCAGGCATCTCAGTGCGCACATGCTCTCTACCAGGTTGGAGCAGCCTAGCCACAAAGACCTTGGCACAGAACACTGCAGGGTGACAAAAAGGAAGGAAGAGAAGAAGCAGTTAGAGGCCACACGTTACTAGACGCAGGTATCTTATTAGTACGTTACAGCGGACATGTAATTAAACCAGTGGTAAGCAACCATCATCATCACAACTCATCCTTATCTGCTTAGCTAAATCACGAATTAGGAGTTTAACCCACAAAAAACTAACAATTATATGTATGAGCTACACATTCTGAACTGTACTTTGGATTGCATGAAGGTCATGTTGCAGTTAACTCCTTCAATTTGTGGTGGCTAGTTTTTCTCAATGGAGTCAAGTGTAACTACCTTAATCTGAACCCAATCCATTGAATATTGTTACAAACTACAATGAAAAGAGCAGTTGCTGAGTTGTAGTTCTCAATGGTAGGTGCTCCAAATTGTCTAGTAATTTTTCACTGGTCTTAACGCCTCAACATTTTTGAATTCACTGGAAAAAAACTGGAATTGTGGCATAGGAAGGGAAGCACAGAGCGCCTTTTTGAAGGTTCATTTATTTTTTAATGGCTGGCATTACTATGGGTCAACAAACCACCCCAAAAATTGAAAGTGAATCTGGTACTCAGAGATGAGTTACAGACTTAATTCCATTTTCTATTCCCAAATTTCTCACTATTTTAAAAGCTGTACTAAATATAACTTGCTATGGTATTACGTGTAACTCAGCATGAAAACAGCTACTTTATTTGCAACTGTTTCCTAATTCCAAGTCTTGTAGACTTTATTAGGCATGCAAATACAGGTGCTCATGATGTGTCTGTTATGTAGAAAATCTAATCTTATGGACAGGATGGTATTTTTTAAATGACACTTTTTAAGTGCAGATGCCAAGAACTTTCTGTTATTTGAGGATATGTTCTTGCCCCTTTCTAAAGAAAATTTCAACAAATGATATGTGCTAATGGGCCCTGAAAAATTAACAACTGACATTACATACATTCCCTATGAATTCTGAAATAGACAAAATATTTTAACAAGAGGTTGTCTGGCCAAGAAAACGTCCTGCCAAGTCATTTTGCTGAAAGCTATAGCATTACTTGCCATTTTCAAAACAGGTAAATTCAAGATCATGCTCAATGTGTTAAAGTCAAACTTACACCATAGAAAAGGGTCTTCTTTTTAATCTCCTTCTCCTACAGCCAAAAACAAGACCCCACCATCATCTGCTTGAGGATATTCCAACTCTCTAGGGCCGAATTGGGGGAGCCACAGAAAGGAAGAGAAATCTGTTCCGCCTACATTTTCAGTTCTGGTAGTGGATGACCAGCACTGGATTATAGTATGGAACCATAATGGTAAAGTTTTAAAAATGGGATATGAAGCTCCTAATTAAACTGAATACAAAATGTGATGTGTAGCAGGTGAGTTTGAGTAGCGCTTGACTGCACTCTGATCTGAATACCTTCAAGTATCCTATATTCAACTATTAGTACATTTCTATAATAAAGCAATATGTAAACATTAAAGCCATAAGATATTTTATGTTCAGCTCAAAGGGTGGCACATACACCCTGGAAGATCTACTGGAGGCAGCCTGAAAAACATAAATCAATAGTAGAATGGAGTACAAATAACTAGTCAAAGTGGTCCGAATCTGCAGCCAAGCATTAGATGCTTGATCTAATTTTTAAAAAATCCTTTTTATTTCCTTTTGAGCAACATCCACCTCTAGAGAATCCCTTAGAAAGTTTTAGAAGTTTCATATTGAGGAGGCAGGCAAGGAAGGGTGGTGATAAAGAGAAGGGCAATGACAAGGAAAACGTTTCTAATTAAAAAGTAGTTCAGTTTGGAAATCTAAAAAATGGCTCTGCCAATCCACTGCCATATTGGACAGAAGTGTGATATCTCACCCAATGACCTAACTAGGTATAATCAACCTAGGTGTGTATGCGTGTGTGTGCGCGTGCGTGCGTGTGAGAGAGAGAGACGTGAGAAAGGACTGACATGTAGAGGAAAGCTAGCATATCAAATAAATGAACAAACAGTGCTTATAAAATAATGAGTTATTCCAGCTTAGCTTTCAATGTAAGACCACACTGATAAATTGCATTGACATCAATCAGGCTGACCCTCTAGGGTTCAGTTGTCTAGTGACAGTAATACTGTTTATGCTCAAGAAAGTTTAGTAAACACAATGACCCCAAAAAACCTCAATTGGTTCATTCACTGGTCAATCAAAGTACTGTAACTTACCTCTTATCAAAAATTCAAAAAAGGACCAATAGCCTTCTGTGAAAGATGAGAACTTCCAGACAGGCCCTATATCCTGGGATCTGATCCCAAATTTTCTGTTTATCCCAGATTATCTGGCAGTGCGGACTCATATAATCCAGTTTAAAGCAGAAAACCTGGGATCAGATCCTGGGATATAGGGCCTATCTGGAAGGGCCCTCAGTTCACACCAGGTGAAGCTGAAACAAGCACTGACTCACTCTGCCATGGCCTCACTTCTGGCCCTTTTGGAAGCTTGGGCAAGAAAATGGCAGCCCCCTGGTGCTTCCCCTCAGAGGAACACTGAGAGGATAAAGGAAGTCACTGCTTCTTTTCAGCTCTCTCGGGATAGATTAAGTTCTTGCCTTCAGCTCTTCTACATGAAGGAAATTGTTCTGTTCTTAATAAGAGTTAATATTGTACCTTAACTTTTGTCAAAAATGAACTACTTCTGTTCCCTGAGTAGAGTACCAAAAGGTCTTTGGGAAAATCTGGCCAAGAAAGTGGTGGCATCGGCAGTTCAGGGATGGCTAGGTAATACTGGCACTTTCCCATCTCTACTGAATGACCCTTAATTTATCCATGAGTCATGTAAAAATCAATTATTTTGGCTCCAAACCTGACTTATTCATAAGCCAAATTATACGTCAATATAAACAACCTGTCATATCGCCTTGAATATCCAAACCGACAAGAGGACAATTTCAGGAACAAAGCCTAGTTTTAAAGCTCCTGTTCAACTATGGGCTTATCCTCAAAACAAAAAGTCCAAACACTTCTTCCCAGGAAAAAATTGTTATAACTTGGACTTTCCTAGCCTCCGACCTCCAAATCCTCCTCCACACAGCTGAATAAAATACCACATTTTCTGCTTTGAACTGGAATATATGGCAGTGTGAACACAAATAACAGGTATTATTGGATTTTCTGCCTTGATATCATATATCTGTGTGGAAGAATGCAAGATTAGTGAACCCCCCCCCCAAAAAAAATTCCTTATTTTTAATATTAATTTTGGAAAGGTTTAAAAGCTATTCTAAACAGACAGGACTAATCATATTTCACCTCCTCCCTTTAAACAGAGATCAGGTCATTATTTGTTGGGCATGCTTTAACTATGGATGTCCTGCATTGGTAGAGAAAATATCTATAGCTGTATTGTCAGAATTGTATGAATTAATCTGAATCACAGTGGGGTATTAGCTACACTGCTTGCACAGATGTCAAGGAAAGTGAAATCTATACTTCCAAGATAAGGCAAAAAGGAGCCCAAACCATTCTTTCCATCATTACAAGCCAACCTGACCTAGGCAAAAACATCATTACAACTGAATTGTGGAAGACAGCTAGTACACACAAACGTATTTAACATTCCATTGGTATAAACCTCACAATTTTGTATATTATAGGGAAGTGTTTCAGTGTGATGCTTTTGCCATGAACAACCAAAAAGGCTGAAATCTAAGCAATGTATTCCATGTGTGCCTGTGGACAAATGAGCAAGCTACCTCGGCAATAGACAAAAGTTTGATGCTAGATATGCTACAATAGACTTTAGAACTGCAATAGATGAGCAGGGATTTCTAATGCCAACTGTTACGGCAACTGCAGCAAGAAATCGACTCCCCATTCTTTTCCTAAATGGTACTTATGAAATGAAGAGAGCATGGAGGAACCAGGAATGGATTTTGACGTGGAAGTACTATTACTGTAAATTATTCTGATATGCTGGATTCAATTCCTTCATTCAGGTACCACTTTTTAATCCAGGCTCTAGTTGATGCATTTTGAGAAGAGATAAATAAATCCCACAAAAGTCTGTTTCCTCCTGAGCTATCTTGCTTTTGACCGAACAGACAGCATACACAGTAATGAAGAAGGTGGGCATAATTTTTTTAGTTCTAAAACTTTACACATTACAATTTTGTGACATAATTAAGAAACATGTGGCCCGTCTAAAAAGTGAGATGAAATGCAGTTACAAGATTGTATTTTGTGACCGAGTTAATTTCTACAATAAACTGAACCTGCACTATCCCAGTTTAGACTTTTCAGGAAGAACCAAATTTCCTAAAATGATCAACAAGCAAAGTAATAAAAAAGTTGTTTTATGCACAGCTTTGCTTTCTAATTATCAAGTGGAGAGTCAAAGTTACCTTTCAAAACACAGGCAATTCTATGCCAACTTGAACTTTAGGCTGCTCCTTATTGTATTTTGACAAATAATTTTTGAACTAAAGACCATTTTACTTTGATGCAATGTGGCTAGTCCACTTATAAGAAGTCATGCAACAGTCTGGAGTCCCTCAGGTTTTACTTTGAACTCAGCAAGCTCTCTGTCATTACTGCCCCAGAAGCCATACACTAACTTGAGTCCTCTACCCAATGTTGTTGACTCCTTTTGATCTCAATTCTAACACCAGGGATGTTGAGATTAAAATTAAACAGTTTTAAAACTGTTATCTGCAGGATTCAGATTGGATGATTTCAGTCACTACTGAGGAATATTTTACTTACCCATCATCTGTAACAACATCTGAATAGAATTCAACGGTATGTATAAATTTCATTAGAAGATGAAGACATTCAAGGGTGTGTATATAAGTTTCATTAGAAAGTATATGTCACAGAGTTATTTCAGATTAATTTTCAGTAAGGTACATCCAAAATGGGATCCTTTACATTTTTACCTAAATTCCTTCTTTATAATTTTTTTTCTATGAAGAATTTAAAATTTAATTCTGCATTTAAAAAAAAACCATACAAAGTACTCTCAGTCTCTCAAAACATGGTTATCAAACAATATGGCATACTACTGCTTGGTGGGGGGGGGGGTGTCTTAATGCTCCTTAGGTTCATGGAGTACATTCCAATGTTCTTGACATTCATACCCAAGTGTCCCTTTCAGCTCTGGTAAATCTCTTTCAGTTTCAAGACTGCTGACACAGGGAAAAGAAGGAGCCTCTTTTGCATGAAACCTTGTAAGTAACATTTTTACAGAAGATGGGCAAATTATACAGGAAGATGCAATGCATCATTGGGGAGGGAACATCTAATTTCCCTTAAGATTTTTGCACATTGTGGGCGCATTGAAGGTCCGGTCATTAGATGAGCTCAACGGCAGAGAAAAGCATTGGTCAGATGTTGCCTGGTGAGATTTTATCTAAATTCTGAAACTCTATTGCATGTTATTTATGTAACATCCAAATAATTAATAATCCCCTGTCATTTATAAGGGAGAGACGGTAAGAAAAAAGGGAAATTTTCACCTTAAAGCATCTCCCTTCTGAATTTTATATACAGTATGCAATACATGCATACATCTACAGGCAATCTTATATGCCTGAGCTCACTACCCCACACAAGATATAGCTGTACATTTTAATTATGAAGCAATGCTAACCTTATTATGAGCTCAGTGGGCAATGGGGCAGACTATTTGCCAATTAATAATTTCTATTTCTTGAGGGTTACTGACAGGAATTCAAAAGCAATAATATAAAAAAAATCCATAGAGTAACAGAAGTAAAATACTGACTGCACAGAAATATGAAACCTCGTAATTTTTTTTGTCATGACTTCATTTGTTGTGTGAGAAAATACATCATGGGAACTCTTCATCTCAGCAAGATACACCACACCTAAAGTCAAGCATTGTATGACAGGTGGAAGGGAAATATCAAGTTGCCACATATATACAATAAAGTATGACCCACCGCAGCCCATGGAGGACATATTCCAAGATCCCCTGCAGAAATTTGAAAACATGGGTAATAGTGAACCCTTTATTTTGACTTAACTGGGCTGGAAGTTTACAACAGTATTGCACTGGAGGGCCTAGAGCGGCCCACAATTTTTTTTGGATGGGTGGGGATTTTTTGCTGTAAGTGAAACATGGATATTGAATAAGTGGATGGGGGATGTCATAACTGAATCCATTTTAAAACTATGTTTTCATCTGTTGAACTGTCACAAGAGTACAAAAAGCACTACAATGCCAGAGCACACTGTTCTGAAGTCATAAATAGTAGTTGTGTTCTTCAAAGTTGAGCTGCCTTTTCCTTTCATGAAAGACAAGCATGTTTAATAGTCAAATGGTAGAAAACACCTGCAGGTGAAATGTGACACAGAACTACCCGTTTTCCCAGGAACTCCCTACCCAGTGATATTGGACAGGCCCCCACGCTGTCCTCCTTTCAGAGGGACTTGAAGATGTGGCTCTTCAATCAAGCCTTTGAGAATATTTAGCCCCTAGTTGTCCTATATAGTATTCACACATCCTGCACTTTATCCCATGCCCTCTCTCCATTACTGCAGGTGGCAATTATTTTATTTCAATGTTTACAGCCCAGCTATGGTGCCAGTAATTTACAGCCACAGTTAGAGGATCGCAGCTTGACCAAGTCTGAGTTGATGTTTTCATATGTGCATGTGTTTTATTTTATTGTATTTTATATTGTGTTCACTTCTATGTTACTTTTAGGTATTTTGTGCCGTCTATAAGCCGCCCCAAGTCACTTCGGGGAGATGGTAGCGGGATATAAGAATAAAGTTGTTGTTTGTTTTATAGCCCATCCACAATCAATGCAGAACAGTTTCTAGGGAAAGTTAATATTAATTTACAATAGAAATCTAGCTTCATAGCTCATCCAATACAATGAATGTCAGTTTACCCAGGTTTTATTTTTTGTGGCTATTTGTTGAAGCACAAGAGAGGTGCAGTGAAAAGTAGGATATTACGTATTTATTTGGGTTTCAAAAGCCTTCCCTTTTCCTACACTGATCAGCAGATACAGAATATCTTCAGTTCTGTCCTAAGCTGGGTTTTTTTTGTTTTTGCTTATCAGTATTTAAGCAAAAAAATGTATGAGCTTGCATTACTATGCTAGAATTTCATAATGGCACTGCAAAAAGTATCACAAGCAATATTGAAGAAATATTACATACTGAAGTGTGGTTTTTCACTAACACTCCAGTGCATACTGAGGAATGATGCAACAGGGCTTTTCTTCCCCTCCCATATATGTCTCTGCAGAACAGCATGTGTGCCTCCCACATTCTCATCCAGAACCTCTTCCTTGAATCCTGCACATCAAACCCCTGCCTTGAGCACAGGCAGTGTATAAAATACAGAAGGGTCCAAATGAGTCATGCTCCTAATGTCTTGCTGTATATAAATGAGCTGAGGGACAAACTCTGTTCAGCTTTGCAGGAATCCTGCACAGAACTTCTTTTGGGACTGCATGTGCAACATTCCCACACTGTTGAACATTTCTGGGAGCTACTGTCCAAAACAGTAATTTCACCATTTGTTCCAATACAGGCCCCAATGATAAAACAAGGATATCTAATTCTAAAAGCAAGACATATGAATGGGGAGAGTGGAACTAACTTCTTGCTTCTCCCATACTCTAATTCCCTCATAAGTCTTTCTCCTGGTTGAACAAACTTTTAGTATCAAAAATCACCCTAGACAACTGAAAGTCCTGTTATGGTCAGGTTTAGCCTGC
The DNA here is from genome assembly GCF_037176765.1 of Anolis sagrei. NCBI lineage: Eukaryota > Metazoa > Chordata > Lepidosauria > Squamata > Anolidae > Anolis > Anolis sagrei. The sequence continues at coordinate 141,636,603 of NC_090021.1, read as the reverse complement.
CCTAAAGAGGCCCATATTACCAGCTGCCCCTTGTCAGGCACTTCTGCCAGTTATGCATGAAGCAGGCAGATTACAGCTTGAATAAAATGGGTCTTCCATTATCACATCTGTTTTACTCCAAATCCAGATTCAGTACATTTTCATAAATGCTTCTCCTGATGTCATTATACTGCAAAGAAGAGGAGAGACATAGTGGAACAAGAAACTATAATCTATTCCCAAAACAGAAGAATTTGACAAGCTGGAATGTTTCCAGAGAGAAGGGTGACCAAAATGATCAAAGATCTGGAAGCCAAGCCCTCTGAGGATTGGCTGAAGTTTAGCTTGGAGAAGAGAAAGTTGAGAGGACATAATATCCATGTTTAAGTATCTGAAAAGGTGTCATATTGAGTAGGGGGCAAGTTTGTTTGCTGCTGCTGTAGGAACTAGGACACGGAGCCATGGATCATATTGCAGGAAAAGAGATTCCACTTAAACTTTAACAAGAACTTCCTGACATTAAAGAGCTATTTCACTGTGGAATACGCTGCCCCAGAGGGCAATGAAGTGTCCTTCTTTGGAGGTTCTTAAGCAGAGGCTGGGTGGTCTTCTGTTGTGAGTACTTTGATGACATTTTTCTGCATGGCAGGTGCTTTGGACTGGATGGCCCTTGTGGTCGCTTTCAACTTTATGATTCTTCAACTTAAGTGTTGTTTCAATATTCAACAATTAATTCAATATAGTCAACTAAATTAATTGATTCAATGCATTCATGTAAGTATTGATTCAATCAGGTCATGGTTACCAATTTCAGAAAAATTACTGAAAATGCAAAACTATTCAACTTGTGGAGATGATGACAGATCCGTTACTGAGGCCAGTCTTTGCAGCAAGTTTGGTGAGAAATTGTCAGGGAAATTATATTATTGCAGTTAAACTATATTTTCAAGACACAGGAATATATTCATGGGTTTAATTTAAAAAAAAACCCAATAATATCCTACTTGTAGTCTACAGTAATAGAAGATTTGAACAGGTCTGTTCAAGATAATCTAAAATATAAAGTGAGCATGACATGCAAATAGCTACACTTTGTAATTAAACAGAAACTAACTCAAAGGCATCACTTTCTTGTTTTAACAATCCTGAGGAATAGCATTTATAATATAGCACATTATACATTATGCTGTGATAACAATGACAAAAATTCTAAGCTACCATTACCCTCATTCCAGATGGGAGGAAGAGGTACAGAAGGGACGGGGGGGGGGGGGGGGGTCTGACTAAGACAAATGAATAAGTTCATAATGTGTGGCAATATTCAAAACAGGAACACAGCTTGATATATTATGAAATCATCTAATGCCAGCCCTCAGAAGAAGCAAAGAAATCAGTTGCACATGCTGTCTCAGCAATGTACTCATATTTCGGAAAATGGCACCAATATTTCTGTGCTGAAATATCTTTTAAAAAATACAAGTTTTACAAGAGTGAATGGATCTCACTGAGAAAAATGCAAAACATAAATTCAATAAATAAACAAATTTTAAAAATTGAAGCTACTGTTTGCTAAATCTAAAACTATTATGAGTTGTGCAGTCTGTTGCATATACTGATCCTTAATATTTACAAAAATATAAGTAATCTTATTTCCCCACAGCCTAAAGGTATTTTTAAAATAAAATTAACAGAAAATGTGCGAAGCTACTGAAAAGGTTCCAGAAGTGAGCAAAATTTCAGACAATTCTGCAGATGGTAAGAGGAGAAACATTTGTGTCTGTTTTTCTCCTTAAAGTCTATGTCCAAACATGCTCTGCAGAGCTGGGCAATGCCAGGATCACTTTGCGGAATACTTCAGGTTGGGAGCCTTAACTCAGTTTCAAACCCCTCCACTACTGAAATGCAAAATCTACAACATGGTAGACCCATTCTTGGATCCTGGACCTGCAGACCAAGGATTGAGGATCTTCTGGGCCTCCAGAGGTCATTGGCTGCAAAACTCAAAAGCTTAACCAGTAGTGCCACTGGTGCAAAGGAAGAATTTCTATGCACCTAAGCAGGTTACAAACACACAATCAAACCTTCCTTAACTATTAAATAAACATCAGAAAACTTACTCAAAGATAGGAATTTCCCTACTTCTACAAATGCTGCTGACGTGATTGAATCCACATCAAATTCCAATTCTAAGTGGGGTAACTGTCCAAAATACTAAAACTATATACATGGCCAAAGCCGTATTGTGTAAAAAGTCATGACATTTGTTATTCCGGCTTTCTGACGTTGTAACTTCTAAAGAAATTGCCTTTTTAATTTTTCACAGCAGACACAAAGAATCCTGAGACATGTTAGTTAGTAACAAATTTACTGTGGCATGAACTTGATGAAGGCAGCTACAGTTCTTAGACACTAATGCAAGAACAAACGTCTTAGCCTGTAAGGTGCCGTAGGACTCTGGTTGTTTTTTGCCATTATAATGTCACTTTCGATTGAGAGGTGGATGTAAAAGTCACTGTGCAGAATTTATTATTTATAGACTCTGCCTCTGGGCTAGTTGAGCAGCCACCCTGAAAAGTACTTGATGCCTGACATGCTCAGGAATGCAGCAAATAAGTAACAACCCTAAAGAAACATGGGGGAAGGCAACAGAAAGAGAAGACTTTAAGGCTGTGAACACGTTCAAGGCCAAGAGTGAATTTTTCACTGATCACATGCTGAAAATTTCTTGCCATTGAGTAGCCAGGTAGAACTATCAAGTAGCCTGGTAACTTTCAGGAGGCACTTAAACAAAAGTTTGTCACTGTCTTAATTACACGTTAAGAGCTTACGAAAACATGGCCAGCAAACAACTTTTAGGCACCCGCTTCATTCACAGTATAGAAGTGGGAAATCAGAAACTGGCCCTTCTGCCCAGTGATATATTCAGCTGTTACTGGAATGTTTTACTCTAAGCCCAAACATTTAAAACAACTCAGTATTCCTTTAGTAGCTAAGAAAAACCTAGCTCCGTGCTTGTCGTAGAGTGTGTAGGGAAGTAGCTCTTAATTTCAAAAAATCAAAATTCGGAGGCAACTCCTTTTTGAAAAATTTAAAAATTAAAACAAGATTTATCTTGTTTTAGAATTTGCCCTTTTCTTCTGCAGAGCAGCCATATGTGGATTCAAGACATTTGCAACTGGGGTGTTGCAAAAATACTTGCCATCATCAGTTGTTAAGGTCTGAACCTAACTGATAGTCCCAATTAGAATACACCTGCTAAACAAACTGTTAAATGATGTGTGTATGTGTGCCTTCAAATCACCTGTCAGCTTGTGCCAACTTCATTAATTCCATACAGTATTCTTAGACAAGGAATAATCGGACATGGTTTTGCCAGTGCAAACGTTAATCACACTGATTAAATGGAGTCACACTAATTGTGACTACCAACAGGATTCAAGTGCAAAATTGCAAACTCCACAATTTCGGGATCTCCCAGGTTGACAAGGCTTGTTTGCACTGTAGACATATCAGTGTTGTAAAGTGTCACATGAAGACCAGTTTACAATCAATAATGTTATAAAGAAATCAAAAGAAGGAAATGTTTTGAACCATAAAATTTTATCTTTTTGTTATTATTGTGGAGGTGATCCACAGCTCCTTCTTGTAAAATATATTGGGTACAAACAGGACAAGAAACTATGTAATAATTTCTAAACTGGTACCTGTATATAGAAAACCAATGATTTTAAAGGGTTAATTAACATAACATGGAAACAAATGACTGCTGAAAAAAATATTTTAAAATAGCAAACTTTTAAACAATACTTAGGTTTTGATTTTTAATAACACTGGTGTTTATTTTGCAAATAAACAATTTCAGTAATTTTTGTTTAAAATAAATATTTTTAAACAAAAATTAGCAAAAAGAATAGTGGTGTCACTACTAGAAAGTAAAGGCTTATAAACTAGCAGCCCATTTCCAACACTTACGTTGTGATCTTAAACACTGTTATATTCTAAGAAGCAAGTCACTAAAAATAGTGGGACTTTTTCTTGTGGCTAATGCATGCATGGCATTCAAAGGCATTCTCGTTCTCCTGGGTTCAATCAGTGAATCTCCTGGGGGTCATTTCACGGTTCTTAATAATGAACCTGTTTAATGCTAGCTAATGTTTACTGTTTTATCAGGGGAGGGTCAATTTTGATGTTTTATACTGTTTTTATTGACGGCATTGAATTGTTGAAAACACTGTGAACCACCCTGAGGCCCTTCAGGATTAAGAAGGACAGTATACAAATACAGAAAATAAATAAATAAAAGCTAAGGAACTGCCAAACCCCACATCTGAGTATTCCTTGTCCAAGAAACTACTATGAAAGATTGATGGGCTTGCCATAGGTTAAGAGGCAACTTGAAGGCACATATACAAGTGTTACTTGTTAAAGGTGAGAACTCCCACTTGGGTTATGAAAAGTGGATAACTATTCCCTGCACCCATGGAAGTTTAAAACTGTACTGAAGTGAGTCCCCAATCCATTTCATCAGGAGATAATTCATAAACCCTATGAATGAGCAGGGATGCTCAGTAAAATAAATATTGAATAAATTGTAATATATCTATTATGGTAGTTATATACCTATAATAATTTAAGGTTCATTATTTTGTGGATTTCATGTACCAAAAAGTTCTCTATTCAGCCAACTACACATATGTAACACTATTTAGTATGTGGAATTTCTTACCTGAAACTCTGTTTCTGTGCTTCAGATCCACCAATCCAAAATGAATGGGAATTCGAATGGGGTTTCCTTTTCACACTTGTCTGTCAAAAGAGAGCAGCCAATCATCTTCAGCTTGGTGTATCTACTTCTTTTCTTGAACGAAATCCCAATATGCACTCCTAATGCTGTTAGAAAGACAAGGAAACCTGTACATCTGGCAGATTTCCAGTAGGCATTAAATCAGATGGTTCACCGGATTGGTGGATCTAAGACAAGAAACTAAATTAAAGAGAAGAAATTGTGGTTCTTCATAGGTGAGTCAACCAACCCTGAGCACAGCAATTTGCCATCTACATACATTGAAACACACAGTTTGATCTCAAACATAAGTTCAGATCTAGGAAAGTCACAAAAGATCATTTCAAGATCCAAGCATCGTCTCAAAATGCCAATGTGCACATAAAAAAGCAGCTGCAATCCACAGACATTCAAAGAGTTAAGCACATCCAAATCAAAACCTACTTCTGAAACTCCTGAGTTTTGAAAGTCATTTGATAATGTATTGTGGTATACAGAGCAATATTTTTCAAAATGCTTCAGCCAAAACTTCCCTTGGGCTCAGAGAGCTAGTTGCTTTGTTCTTTGGATCATATCCTATGTACATTTCTCTCTATCTTTCAGGCCACAGGGTAAATTATCACTGTCATGAGCTCATTTTAACCAATGACGTATACAGCTAGATTCAGATATAATGCGGAAACCATCACTTGACGTTAGAGCTGAATGCCAAAGTAAACATTACCAGCATAATCTTTGTCAAAATATAAGATCACAATGAAGCAAGCATCTGTTTGCTAAAATGACTAATGGTGCGTCCACAACAAGAAAATATGCCATCACTATAAGCCCTGTGTTTACCAGAAATTAAAGAAATAAAGGGGAAAAATACTGTTCCCAGATCCTAGAAATAGACATCAAGAGATATAGTTAGCAGATAGTATACAAATGAATAAATAAATGAAACTATGTTTCTAAGATGAAGATTTTATCTGTGTCTAGTATCAAATCAGTTAACTCAACCTCTTGACAAAATCTTCAATGAATTATTTCATTTATTTTATACTGCTACTACAAACTAGCACCTTTGGTCTATAAAGAAAAATACATATCATTATCAAATAACATTAATATACCAGTATCCTAAATATTCATAATATAAAAACTCAATACAATTATGACTTAATATGTTTATATAGATTTTTCTACAATGAGATACATATCTACTTTGGTAAACAAAATCATGTACATCTGAGTATCATTTATTTTAGCAGAAAATTTGGTAGCAAAGGCAGAAATACCATGGAAAGAACAGGGAGCACAAAAAAAATTAAATGAGTTTTCGTCAAATTTTATCTGAACATAACAACATGTACTTGTGGAATGAATCAGGTTGGGTAAGCTTGCCTAACATTTTGAATCATCTGATCACATGGAAAACATTCAGGGATCCCCCCCCCTCAAAAAAACTCACCATTCTCTACTTTTCTTATGATTTTCATTTTGGTCAACACATTTTAAAAAAACATAGTAGGGATATATGTTAAAGGAGGATAATCTGCTTTTTTCCTTTCCCTCTGATTTTCTGTTCACATGTGCTCAATAAGGGATTCTAGAGGCAGCTGCTGTTTACCTCCTACATTGCAAGCAGGTGCATACAACTATGGTAGGATCAGCTGAAAAAAATCACATTATTTCCTAGTTCAAGGTTGAATCTCTGCTTGTCTACTGAAACGCACAGAGTGACTCTCTCTGCCTTAAAGGAAAGCTATGTCAATCCTCTCCCAAGTTAATTTTGCCAAGAAACTACTAAGTCAAAAATGACTTGAAGGCATGCAGCAATAATAATCACACAATAGTGACACTAGAACAGATGACTTTTCAGATATGGTGAAAGTTCCTTAAGAAATGATTTATAACGTAAGCAGAACCAGACTGCTAGTCCATATCTCCACCTTCAGCCAGTTCCTTAAATGTTGGAACAAATGCTTTCCACATACATTAACGAACATACATGTCATTTTAATTCATAAAAAATAAAATATTAAAAGTTCAGAATATCATGGGTGAACATTGGATCATTTTAAGAGCCATTTCTACAAATAGTACATCTATATTATGAATACTCTTAAGTCAAGAAATATGTTTTATCTTTCTCTCCTTCCTATCCACTATTCCTTCACATTTCAATACATCAGGATGAGTGTGTGTGAGAGAGAGAACATAAAAGAGCCTGCAAAGATACCATGTGCATGTAAAACACAAGAGCTTCATATCAGGAACACAAAATAAACCACAATACTTTTTCCTTTCTTTGGCAGTGGTTTGTATGTATGCATATAGACTGACACATAAGTCACTTCAGACTGACTGTGGAATCAAAACCTACAACTCTTTCTGACAAGTAATCTATACTGCACAAATTCCTCATGACAGAGTTAACGACAAAGGGAACAGAATGTGCATACAAGTAACTTGGTAGGTTCTTCATAAAATCCATCAAGGCAAAAAGCAACCAAAGGCCATCAAGTTTGGTTTCTGTGATCAGAGGCTTCTAAGTGGCCCACAAGAAAGGCCTAATCTTCTCTTGATGCCCTCTGAAAATTTCATTTTGCTAACAACTTTTAAGAAACCTCTTTTTCTCCAGGACTTTGTCTGATCTCCTTTCCCAGCCACTGAGCTTGGGTCTTTTATCACATCTTGAAACAGAGAACAGCATTAATTAATTAGACAAAGCAGGAAGGAATTCCCTTTTTTCCTCTCTTGAATCTACTACCAGTAACTGATGGTGCCCAAATTGTAATCTCCAAATGCTACTGGATTTCGGGATAGCCAAGTTCCCACTTCAACATAATTACTACTTGTACTATTACTGTTAAAAAAATCTGTAAAAAAGGGGGGAGTGAGTTATATCGTTCTTTCAAGTCTGGCAGGATGTGGGAGAAGTTACCCATGATCATGCTGAACCACAGGTTAGCATTCCTTCTGAATGCAGGCACCAAGGGATCTGCAAGTATTTTCAGTATTAACAGCAAAGAGCAGAATGTTGAAAAAGAATATACAAAGAATCATACAGAAGCAGGAAGCTTCTCGCCTTCTCCTACTTCAGACTAGTTATTGAAATGGTAACCCTTCTTTGTAAAGGACATTACAACCCAATTTTGAAAAGGGAAAGTTGGATCTGTGTTGACTGAAACTTTAATGAGTGAAACAGGTTTCATTCTGCAACCATTCAATGAATTCTCCCTTTCTGCTGCGACCCGTCTCAAATCTGCTGTAGAAATTGCAGGACCATACAGAACTGATATGGGACAGTCAGGCTTGGAAAACCAGGAATTCATTCATGTTGCCTTGTATGTCACCTACCATTTTTACATATTTCTAAATATTCAGAAATAACACTGAATTTGATTAGTTGAGTAATGTGGTCATGTTACAAGAAATTGTTAGTCTTTAAGAAGTCACAGAAAAATGGCTTTGTTTTGTTTTGATAGCAAATGTTATCCAGACCAAAAATTAAAACAGAATCCAAATCCCTATCTTCCAGAAAATTAACAATATAAATGTAGTTTAATGTTTTGAGAGGAAAAAGAACTGTGAAGAGCCATAGAATGAATCACAAATTAAAAGTAAAGGTGACATTTCATATTTTATTAACTTACACAAAAGTGTTATGTAAGTTCATCCAATTCATATCAGGCAATATCTGGTCTGATAAACATATAACATATAAAAAGGTGAGACTGACATTTACAGTGTAATTGTAGAAGAAATATAGCCATAATCACCTAGTCAATCACAATTTGTGAGTCCCTGTTATATGTATTGCTCAGTGCTAACATGGATCTGAAAAATAGAAGAATGTGCCACCTAGCTGGCCCAGATTATTATAAGTGGTGCCATTTTTCTTTTTAAAAAATGAACTGGGAAATTTCCCACTTTTTTTTTTGATTGCCTGTGCAACAGCATGGTAGATTTATAAATAACATTTGTTGCAAAGGAAACTATAGCATATCAATTTTATGTCATGCACAAATATCTGACCAGTTTTTCCCCACTTCACAATGAAATGTAATTAAACACAAAATATCATAGGGGCACATGAGACAATTCACACTGCAGATACATTGTTATGTTTAGACAAATTCAGAGATTCACTTGCATATTATAATTCTCATTATTTGCAAGTATTACAGTATATGGCATTACTAATAACATGAAAAGTATTTATACGACAGGGATTTTAAAAAGAGAAATGAAGGTATCTTTTTGAAAGTAGTCTAAGCATGAAGGATATTTCACATGATCAGTTGGTTTCCTAACTGCTTTTGAATTTCCAAATTGTGATTAGTTGTATATATTTATGCAAAGGAAAAAAAAGAAAGAAAGCTATGAAAAACTCATGCAACAAGATTTTAAAAAAGGTGTTTTGCTGAATGGCTAACTTAGCTAACGATATGCTTCATGGATTTGAAGATAATGAATGTTGCTAAAACTGAGGAACTTTAAGAAGAAGCAAATGGAGTGGGACTTCAGATTTCTACCTCCAACAATGATAAAACTTTTTCATTTCAATTACAACTGGCATGTTTTTCTAGTCTTCAGCATCAAAAAGTTCTTCGACATGTATCAAAGTCTTGAGAAATTCAACATTCTCTGTCTATGAAAGAGACAGTGTTGCATAGGAGAGATATAGCAATAATCTCAACTGAAGTTATTTTGCTGCTGCTAATGAATTAAAAATTGACTGTCTTTACTGTCAATTGTCCCAAGTTTCCATATGTCCAAGAGGACTGGTCTCTGCCTGCCTCTATATATTTGCAAAACATTATAACTGACAACACAAAATCAACTCAAGCAATATGTATTCCTACAATTGTAACACTTGACACCTTTCTTCTCCTGTAAGATTTTGAACTTCTTTGCCTGATGAAGAAGCCAACAAACCTTCAAAAGTTTGCATGTTCTTTTTTCTGCATTTCAGTTGGCCTAATAAAGGTGTTGCTATTCTTTGGATTTTGTTGTATATTGTTCAAGGCATTTTACCAATTTAAGAAACACGTGAAATGACAGATAAGCTGCAAATTATTTTTAACTAACAATTTTAATTTCCTCCTCTTCCTGTTTCTCATTGACATGTGCTGATCCTTGAAATATAATGTACTGAAAGAACGTGTCTCACAGATTATTTATTTCTGAAATTCAGTGCCATTCCAATATATTGGATTTTTATTACAAACAGCAAAATCATTTCCTCACAGAAGTTGTACAGCAAGATACAAAGTAAGAATGGTAACAGGTACAGGCATGAAGACATTGCATTATGACTCTTCTTGTGGTTATAGTACATCTTTGAACATTTCATTAAACTCTGTTTTTCTGGTACAACAACTCTATACTCTTTTAGTGCATGTGATGAAAACAACCTGATACACAGCTAGGTAAATAACAGCACCGTTTTATACATCCCACAAAAGCCCCTTTCTCCTATACCATGTTGTGCAGAAGAATAAAGGATAGGTTACCTTCAATGCATTATGCTAAAACTGTGGCCTGTCAAAGTGAAAACATGGTTTCCAAGTTTTGTGATTAAAATGAAAACACAATCTACTATATAAAGTTGGTATCTTTTAGTTTAAATATGCGTTATTCCACATTATAAGATTGCTGTTGCATTTTTTCCAGCACACAAAGCTACAAACTGGGAGACTAAAGGAGAGAAATAACAAAAAGGAAGAATATGAGAAAAAAGAAAAGATACAAACTGCTGCAAACCACGACTAGTAAAGGAGACTAAATAGTAACAACAATTAAACACAATGTAATGATGTACAAATCAAAACTTAGAAGGAAAAATGTGAACAGAACGAATGACTGTAAAATTTTGCTTAGGTAATACAGAATTAAGACCACCTTTATGAAGACAAAACTTGCACATTTTCTAAAATATGTGAATAAAGTCATTTGTTTCATCTAGTCAGTTCTCTATTAAGTTCCAAAGCACTTAATTTTATTACTACATCCTCTTGCTGCCACAATATCAGTAGGTTACAGAAACTATCCATTTGACTAAAAGGAAATGAATACAGCCTTCCCACTAACTGATCATCATCAATCATTCAATCACATGCAATGAAGTTTTAGATGTAAACAATTCCTCATAAAACACAAATACAATATTTATGTACCCTTATCTTCTTCATTTTGACTCTCTTCTGCACATGTTATACTAATATTTGAGGTTCATGGCAGTTAAGCTCTCTATCATGATGATGCATGTGCAAAGATACAACTACATACTTCAGTGTGAGCTGGTTTCTGAAAGTACATGTGTCTTGCTCTAGGTTAAGCTTCATCATAAAGACAACTTGCAGGCTTAGTCAAAATAGGGTCCCCAATTACTCTAACAAGTTCCAACTGCTGAGCCAATTTTGTACATGTAAATGCTTCTCTTTCACTCTTTATAGTCAGACACCCAAAAAAGGCATTCAAGGCTCTTTTGTTTCCTACTATAAACTGAGTTTCCTTATCCAGAATTCCTTAATCCCAAATATTCCAAAATTCAAAACTGTACAATAGGTAGTTGAGATAGTGATAACTTTGCTTTCTGAAGGACCAGCATACACAAACTTATGTGTATACGGTGTATATGAAACATTAATGAATTTTGTGTTTAGAATCGGATACCATCTCCAAAATGGAAGTTTATATCTAGACTTCTGCAAAAACATGGGGCAATCACCCTATGCGCGCCCCTTCTAAAAAAAGACCACAGTCCCAAGTTAATGGTGCTACAGTCTGCACCCACTAGTGTCCTTTTATTATAATCTAAATGGAGAGGTTCTAGTCAGTAGATAGGATTTGCCTAGATAAGAACTATAAAAAATGATGGGAAAAGGCAACCCTGGAACGACATGCACCTCTAAGGCTGTTTGGCAGCACTTGAGTTCTCCAAGAATGAAAGATTTCCTTTTCCTAGCATAATACATACATAAACAAAAAGTGAGTTGACTCTTCCACAAGTCTTCAGAAGCAGAAATCCGTCTTTTAATAGACAACAAAATCTCCCTGCACTGTTTATTATTACTTTCCATTAACCTGAAAGGGCTGACAACTAAATGCAAGCTTTTGCTGTAATCTACCTCCTTTTTGTAGAGGTTCTGTGGGTATACTTTCTTTGCTTTCTAAGAATGTGTCTAAATAAGTTGTTTTACTATGAATGTAAAAATTATTTATATTTAAATTCAATTCATGACTCAAGAGAGGGCCCTTTGGAAAACCATTGTGCATCTATTCTGATCTCCTAAACAAATGCACTATAAAAAACCTAGCATACAGTAGCTAATCTTTCTTGATACTTGGGTTCAAAATCAAGAAATTTATTATTGTCACCTTTTTCTAATCACTAAACTGCAAACACATCAAAACAAAGCTTACATTTACTTTTGCTTTTAACATCTTGACATCAATGCTTAAAATTAGCAATGGCAAAGGTATGCTGGCTGAAACTGTCTGCCTGATTCATCATACCTGTCTGTTCTTATTTTACAGCAAACATTTCCACATAGCACCATTACGTCTGACACTAAAAAGTATTAATACTTTCAGCATTACAAAACACCACACATTTGTAGATATATGCTGACACAACATATTTCAAATGCTTTCATATTTTTTCAATATTGATCATTCTACTACTGAAAGCAAATGCTCCAGTTAATTGAGAAATTGACTGAAAAGGGGAGGGGGAGAATGCCTTGATCCTAACCTTATGTCTCCCAGTATCATATTTCATACTACAATAAGAATACATGAGGAACACCAACTAGTACTTCATATAACCATAATGTTAATATCTGTCTTGAATTTGAGCTCCAATATGCAATATTCAGCTTATACTGACAGCCATCATACTAAAATAAAACTACTGATAGAAATCACAATAGGTTTCTCCAAAGAGTGCTGCATTTTGCAATATTACAGAAAATATTCATACAGAACAACTGAGGGCCCTTCCCCACAGCCCTATATTCCAGAATATCAAGGCAGAAAATCCCACATTATCAGATAACCCAGTTCAAAGCAGATATTGTGGGATTTTCTGCCTTGATATTATGGGATATAGGGTTGTGTGAAAGGACTCTGAATAGCAGGTGCTGTGTGTTGTATCTCAGAAAAAAGGAACTGGCAAAATAAATTCTTAGTACTCCTTGCTTAAGAATTAAGGGTTGATCCAAGTCAACAGACAATTTGAAAGCACAGACACACATTACTAAATAACACTAAAAAGTTCAAGAGGCATATACAAATGTTAAACGTTTTCGGAAATTCAGTTCACTTACTTCTAACTTGCAATACCATTTATGAGGGCTTATTTATACCATTTTTCTATTTGTTCTCAAAGGGCCTTGCCTTTGCAGACACAATATACAGAAAAGACTATCAAGGCTTTCAAAGTAAGACATTTCTACAAGCTCTCCCCACCATTTTACCTTTAATACTATAACTGGTTTGGGCTGTCTTGTGCCTATACAAAATCATATGAGAATGGGATTCATTCTTATCCTCCTCTGGAGTTGTTTTACAAGTGCACAAAGATTGAAAACATCAAGACAAAATCTTTATCAACTAAAAAGAAGACATCTGGATCAATCTAACCATACCTCTGATAGCTATTGCTTGAATGATAGTCAATATTCCACCCCTTCCTCTCATAACTTTCTGAAAGACTTATATTGTCAGAGTGTTCCACTGGACTGTCTCCATGGCTGAGCTAAAGACACTAATTAATAGAGTAGGAAACAGCAGGGATTCCTGATGATTAGGACTAGAACTTCCACAATTTGTTTCCATTGGTCAAGCTTTTGTGAGCTAACATTCAAAACATCTGGATGGCAAACAGCACAATAGGCCCTTGTCTTTCCTCAGCCCCAGCATAGATCCCAAAATCAGTGGATGTTCAAGTCCCATTATATATGTCGTGAACATGTGTCCCTGATATGAAATGGATTGGGGGGGGGGGGGTTTCAAGTCATGGGTGGTTGAATCCGTGGATATAAAGGGACATGAACAGAAGCTAACCCTGGGTCTCAGGAGAAAAATATTTCTAGTTTTATTACTAGTGACCCTTTAACTGAAAGTTTCTGAAAATATGTATGAGACAAATGAGCTTTGCTACTGAGGAAAGACTTCTGCATCAGTATGGTAGTGACAATATGTGTGACATGTTATTGGGGGAGGAGGTGGATTTCTTAAGATTTTCTTGGAAAAAATGGATTTTGGAAATATTTTCTATTAAAAGATGTTTAAGACAAGGCAATCACATATCTACTGCCCAAGAACATTTCTAAAACGACGTATAAGCAAAACCTTTATGTAGAGCTAGATACAGTATCATAGCATTACAATTCCTTATCTTGGGTCCTTTTTATGGGAATGAGTGTGTTATGTCTGCTTGAGACTAGTGACCCACCTACACTAATCATTCACAACAGTTCAAAGATAGCTTGAAACTGTTGCAGCCAGACAACAAAACTTCCACAAAACTCTGCAAAAGAATGCCTTTAATGTGCATCAGTGCTCTGTAGTTTATGCAATCCCCATCTGGGCCTCAAACTGGTTTTAGGATTTCCTCTGTAAACACCTGAAGAACGAAAATACTTCCTTCAATGCTGGTTTGAAGCTGCATTAAATGCGAGGTGTAGATTGTGGCCTATGAAAAACCAGTGACAAAATAATGTCCTGTTTTACTGATCTTAATGTTCCCTTTGGGGGGGGGGGGGGTGACATAAAATGCTTGGGTTGTTGTAAGTCAATAGGCAACCTGAAGGCACGTATACTCACACAGACATACACAAACTGTTCAAATTGCTAAAGCCAAAAGACTCCTTATAGTTGAAGTTTTCATTATAGTTCAGGACCATGTAATTCCATTTGGAACACAAAATAAATAATACTTTGAAAATAAAAATAAAGGGAGTTTAAAAGGAAGCTTGATTTGTAATTACATTCACAATAAATTGTACTTGCAATATGTCAGGCATGATATTTTTATGCCAAACTAAATCATACATAATACATGTTCTGTCCTAATTACAGCAATATGACTTTCAATCTGTAAAGGGCGCTTCTATTGCATTTTCAGCTTTTCCTACAATGTCCTTTTTTCCTCCAAAAAGAAATGAAAATAAAAAATAGTTTTTTCAGTGGCTTCCAAACATGAAGAAATCTTACATCTCTATTAGTGAATAGTGTATTGAGCCTGAAAACATGCAACAACTAGATCTATGGAAATCACAGTGACCAGCTGTATTGCTGTGCCATAATGATACATATCACTATCTTATTACTGTCCTTTTGGATGATAAGAATCATCATTTTATAGTCAAAAAGCAACATTTAGCATCAAGCATTCAGGAAAAAAAATCCCTATAAAATTGGATATCTATATGATTAGTATTTACTGAACATACAATACTAATTTTACATGCTTTTTATGGCACAAAAACTGCTTAAGTAGGAATTGTATTCACACACTCAAATAGTAAAGGTAACCCCAAAATCATAAATATTTATGCTTCAAATTCTTCACATTAAAATGGTGCTTGTATATATGAAAGAATTAATGACTGACAACAGAAGAGTCTCCATGTGATACTTCCAATATTATAACCCCTCCCTTAAGAAAAATGGGAAGTCGTTCACACCTTCCCCACCAAGAGTTGGCAGATTCAGATACTTGTTTTTCCGTATAATGCACATGTTAAACTTTGAAAGCCAAAATAATCTCCAAAGAATCTCAATGAACAAAAGAAACACAATCTGATCTAAATTGCATATTTCACCCTTTTGTAGACAAAGTACAGATCAGAATAGATGCATTTAATAGTTCTGCCGCATTATTTTGTTTATCAACATTTAAAGACTACAATTCCAGGTTCTCAATGCTGTTCAGGTAATTTACAGGTAAGTCAAATATAAAATTGACATTTCAGTTCAGACTTTCTCCATCAGACTCAGGACTTTTACATGAGGAATAGAAGCATCACATTCTATGTAACTGCAGGACTATACAGAACAGCTCTCACACAGAAGCATAGAGATGGAAGAGACTACAAGGGCCATCCAATCCAACTCATTACAGCTATTAGTGTATTTGAAATCACATCTTTGTAACAAAAAAAGGAAGGAAGACCTTAGCTAGCTACATGTCTACATATTTAAGTAGGCAAAGGACTACAGCACACAGCCATGTAACCCAGAATATCAAGGCAGATAATCCACAATATTAGCTTTGAATTGGGTTATCTGAATTCACATGACCATATAATCCAGTTCAATATGGATTTTATGCAGCTGTGTGGAAGGGGCCACAGACTACATTTTAATAGAGAGGTGATGCTATCAACAGAAAACCGAAGTACTTTTTAAACCAACTGAGGGTCCTTCCACACTGCCATATAATCCAGAATACCAAGACAGATAATTAACATGTTCTGCTTTGAACTGGATTATCTGAGTCTACACTGCCAGATAATCCAGTTCAAAGTAGAAAATCTGGAATTTATACATCTGTGTAGGAGAGGCGCAAGTCTCAGCATCTCCACACTTAGAGAAGCTCCCATTTCACTTTAGTCTAAGAGAAATGCAGAGTGCAAATACAATAAAAATAAACAATACTTTTAGAATTAATCTCAGTATTTAGCCAGTTCCCTATTTTATCCCAGTCTGGGAAAAAGGTAAGATGCAAATCCAATAAAATACATAATATTTTTAAATAATAATAATCTTAGTATTTAGAGCATTCCCTATCTTATCCCAGGGTCCTATAACACACAGCCATATAACCCTGAATATCAAGGCTGATAATCTACAATATCTGCTTTGAACTGGATTATGTGAGTCCAAACTGCCATATAATCCAGTTCAATGTAGATTTTATACAGCTGTGTGGAAAGGGCCACAATCTGAACAAAAGGTGGGATATTGATCCAATAAAAGAAATAATATGTTTTCCACGTTAATCAATGCTTTCTGGGTGCGTGGGCGTCTTGCGACTTTCAGCCAAGAAGCAGGAGGCAGTTTGTTCTTCAGAACAATGGTCCCTTGCGGTTAGGAAATCGACAGGAGGAAACGCTGGGTTTGGGAAAGACTGCCTGGGGCAAGGAGGATTCTCATGCAATGTAGGAGAAGGTATACATTGCATATTGGGAGGCTCCTTTATGAGGTCCCTTCCACACAGTTGAATAAAATCCCACATTATCTGCTTTGAACTGGAATATATGGAAGTGGACTCAGATAACCCAATCCAATGCAGATATTGTGGGATTTTCTGCCTTGAAATTCTGCATTATATGGCTGTGTAGAAGGACCCTGAGAGAGAAAGCAGGGTACACAGGCTCTCAAAGATCATTCAACCCATCCAAAAGGGGAGAGAGGAACCCAAACACTTGCCTAGGCAGCTAAGGGTCCTTCCAAACAGGTTCTATATTCCAGGATCTGATTCCAGGTTGTCTGTTTATTCCAGATTATGTGGCAGTGGGGACTCATAAAATCCAGTTTAATGCAGAACCTGGAATTAGATCCTGAGCTTGTCTGGGGGCCCTTCCACATAGCAATATAACACAGAAGATCAAGGCAGAAAATCCCACAATATCTGCTTTGAATTGGGTTATCTGAGTCCACACTGCCATATATTGCCAGACTGTTTATTGGATAGTATAAATGTACTTGGGCCTTGTTAGATCACATTAGCCCACTTAACAACTTTGGCCATCCAATCTATCCACACATTTGTGAACCTTCGTGTTGTTTTGATATAGTAATTCAGATTTTTTTAATGTTCAAGTTCTGTTATAACTTTCAATTGATGTTTTATTTAAATTACATGCTTAAGTTGCCCTTGGGGTTATCTTGGGTTTTTATATTCGTATTTACTTTTATTGAGGCATTGACTGTTTGCCTTTTTGTGTATTGGAATCTGCCTGAGTCCCCCAGGGGATATAGGGCAGAATATAAATAAATTATTGTTATTATTATCATTATTATTATTCCAGTTCAGAGCAAATAATGTGGGATTTTATTCAGCTGTGTGGAAGAGGCCTTAGTTCCATCCTGAGAAGCACTCACAGACTGGGCCAAGCTGGGAAGATGACAAAGGTCCGGATATGGAAAGGAGCTCAAAGAAGCCCCACCCCCTTCTTTGGGGGACACTGGGGCTTTGTGTGCTGAGCATCCTTTCTCAGGCAAGTCCAGGTGGATGTCACCTTCAGTCCTTGGGGATGTAGGGAAGGCAGTGAGATGGAAGGAGGGGGCCGCAGGGAGCTTTCTCTTTTGTCTGAGGGCCCACACAGCCATATAACCCAGAATATCAAGGCAGAAAATCCCACAATATCTGCTTTGAACTGGGTTATCTGAGTCCATATTCAGATAATGTGGGATATTCTGCCTTGATATTCGGGGATATAGGTCTGTGTGTAAGGACCCTGGGTTATCTGAGGGCCCTTTCAGACAGGCCCTATATCCCAGGATCTGATCCCAGGTTTCTTGCTTTAAAATGGATTATATGAGTCCACACTGCCAGATAATCTGGAATAAGCACAGATCCTAGGATCAGATCCTGTGATTTAGGGCCTGTCTGGAAGGACTCTAAATCCACACTGCCATGTAATCCACAGCCCTTCAACACAGAATATCAAGATAGAATAACTCACATTATCTTCTTTGAAGTGGAATACCAGCGTCCACACTGCCATATATCCGAGTCCAAAGCAGATAATGTGGGATTTTATTCAGCTGTGTGGAAGGGACCTCAGTTCAAGGTGGGATTTTATTCAGCTGTGTGGAAGGGGGCCCCAGTTCAAGGTGGGATTTCATTCAGCTGTATGGAAGGGGCCCCAGTTCAAGGTGGGATTTTATTCAGCTGTGTAGAAGGCGCCCCAGTTCAAGGCGGGATTTTATTCAGCTGTGTGGAAGGGGGCCCCAGTTCAAGGTGAGATTTTATTCAGCTGTGTAGGATGGGCCCCAGTTCAAGGTGGGATTTTATTCAGCTGTGTGAAAGGTGCCCCAGTTCAAGATGGGGTTTTATTCAGATGGGCCCCAGTTCAAGGTGAGATTTTATTCAGCTGTGTAGCTTGGGCCCCAGTTCAAGGTGGGATTTTATTCAGCTGTATGGAAGGGGCCCCAGTTCAAGGTGGGATTTTATTCAGCTGTGTGGAAGGGGCCCCAGTTCAAGGTGGGACTTTATTCAGCTGTGTAGAAGGGACCTCAGTTCAAGGTGGGATTTTATTCAGATGTATAGAAAGGGCCCCAGTTCAAGATGGGATTTTATTCAGCTGTGTGGAAGGGGCCCCAGTTCAAGGTGGGACTTTATTCAGCTGTGTAGAAAGGGCCCCAGTTCAAGGTGGGATTTTATTCAGCTGTGTAGAAGGGACCTCAGTTCAAGGTGGGATTTTATTCAGATTTATAGAAAGGGCCCCAGTTCAAGGTGGGATTTTATTCAGATTTATAGAAAGGGCCCCAGTTCAAGGTGGGACTTTATTCAGCTGTGTAGAAGGGACCTCAGTTCAAGGTGGGATTTTATTCAGATTTATAGAAAGGGGCCCCAGTTCAAGGTGGGACTTTATTCAGCTGTGTAGAAAGGACCTCAGTTCATGGTGGGATTTTATTCAGATTTATAGAAAGGGCCCCAGTTCAAGGTGGGATTTTATTCAGCTGTGTAGAAGGGACCTCAGTTCAAGGTGGGATTTTATTCAGATTTATAGAAAGGGCCCCAGTTCAAGGTGGGATTTTATTCAGCTGTGTGGAAGGGGCCTTTGTCTGAGAAAGAGGCCAAACTCTTCTTCCTCCTCGGGAGAAAAGAGGAGCCTGTTTCGAGGCGGCCCCTTTAAGAATCGCCTTCCGACCAAAATGGAGAAGGGGGAGGGGGGCGCGCGCTCCCTCCCTCCAGCGCGAGACCCCTCCCCCTCCTTCATAATGGCGGGGGCTACGGAGAGCGGCGAGGCCCAAACCGAGGCCTGCCGCACCGGCTTGCCTGCCTGCTTCCTTCCTTCCAATCTTTCCGCGGCCGCCTCCCCTCCCCCACTCCCTCCCTCCTCCTCCTTTTTCCTCACTCACCATCAGCTCGATGGTCTTGTCCTCAATCACCGACTCCGGCTCCATGGCGTCGGCGGCGTCGGTGGGAGCGGCTCCTCCGCGGCGGGCCGGTGGGGAGGGAAGGACCCCCGTAGTGACCCCGGGCTTCCTTCACTCCAAAGAAGCAGGGGGAGGGAGGGAGGGAAGAGGCCGCCGCTAGCGCCACTGACTGACCCGCCGCCGCCGCCTCCTCCGCCTCGGCCGCGCGCCCGGAAGCGGAAGTGATGTAGTAGCCCGGGCGTGGTGGCGGTTGCAGCAGTGTCGTCGCCTCCTTTCTCTCAGCGCCGCAGCGGAGCGGCAGCCCTTCCTGCCTCCCTCCCTCTCTCCCTTCCCTGTCAAGGCGGGCTCTGCGCGTTTCCTAGCAACGGTGGCGAGAGGACTGCATTTCCCAGCATGCCAAGGGCTGCTTTTGGGCTGCCCGCCCGCTCACTCCGCGCCATTTGCGGTGGAACTTGCTGGAAGGAGGAAGCGGCCGTTGCTGCAAAGCGGGCCTCTCCGCCGCCTGGCCTCGGAGGAGGAGGAAGAGGCCCGTTGTCCCGGTGAGGGAAGAGGAGCGGGAGTTGGCGTTTTCGCCACAGGAACGCAACACAGGCAGAAAACAATGGGAAATCGGATATTTCAACGCAGCCATAAAACCTTGAATATCAAAGCAGAAAAATCCCAACATATTTGCATGGAACAGGGTTATCTTGAGTCCTCACTGCCATATATTCCAGGTCAATGTGGATTGCATACACGTGTGGAAGGGACCATATATATACACACATACATATGTGTGGAAGGAGCCATATATAAATGTGTGTGTGTGGAAGGGGCCATATATATATATATATACACACACAAACAGATGTGTGGAAGGGACCATATATATATATGGAGAGAGAGAGGATCATATATATATATATAGATGTGTGGAAGGGGCCTTATATATGTATATACACAGATGTGTGGAAGGGACCATATATATATATATATAGAGAGAGAGGACCATATATATATAGATGTGTGGAAGGGGCCATATATATACATATATACACACACACAGATGAGTGGAAAGGACCATATATATATATATAAGAGAGGGGGGACCATATATATAGAGAGATGTGTGGAAGGGGGCATATATATATATATATATAGAGAGAGAGGACCATATATATATATAGAGATGTATGGAAGGGGCCATATATATACATATATACACACACAGATGTGTGGAAGGGACTATATATATATATATAGAGAGAGAGAGAGAGGACCATATATATATAGATGTGTGGAAGGGGCCATATATATATATATATATACACACACACAGATGAGTGGAAGGGACCATATATATATATATAGAGGGGGGACCATATATATAGAGAGATGTGTGGAAGGGGGCATATATATATAGAGAGAGAGAGAGAGACAGAGAGGACCATATATATATATAGAGAGAGAGAAAGATGTGTGGAAGGGGCCATATATATATGGTCCCTTCCACACATCGGTATGCAATCCAACATTGACCTGGAATATATGGCAGTGTGGACTCAGATAACCCTGTTCAAAGCAGATATGTTGGGATTTTCTGCCTGTGGAAGGGCCCTCAGGTAACCCTGGTCCTTTTAATGCTCTCAACACACTCTGGGAGACTACTACAGACACCATATAAAGCAGTGGTATTCAACCTGTGGGTCCCCAGGTGTTTTGGCCTCAGAAATCCCAGCCAGTTTACCAGCTTTTAGGATTTCTGGGAGTTGAAGGCCAAAACATCTGGGGACCCACAGGTTGAGACCCACTGGTTTAATGAATAATACTATATAAGGCCCTTCCACACAGCCATACAACCTTGAATATCAAGGCAGAAAATCCCAACATATCAAGGTTGAAAGTCCCACCATATCTGCTTTAAACTGGGTTATCTGAGTCCACACTGCCATATATTCCAGTTCAAAGCAGAAAATGTGGGGTTTTATTCAGCTGTGTGGAAAGGACCTCAGAGCATAACTTGCCCTTCCACACAGCTGAATAATATCCCACATTATCTGCTTTGATTGGAATATATGACAGTGTGCACTCTCATAACCTAGTTCAAAGCAGATATGGTGGGATTTTCTGCCTTGATATTCTAGTTTTTATTTATTTGGGAAATGGTTGCCTTTGTCAAACAGACTCATGGATGTTTACAACCACATAGAAACATGCCATTTATTTATTTACAACATTTATATGATGCCCTTCTCACCCCAATGGGAACTCAGAGACTATAGAATAGACTATTACAACTAACCCAAATACAGGGTGAGGCAGCATAACTTCCTTTTTTCAAAACTTAATAAAACCCATTGTATGAATTAGATTTTTTTTATAATGTAGGCGCATACCTAAAGTTTTGTTTTACGTAGTTTTGAAGATCAAATTAGGTAGGTGATGTCCCCCATTCTCCATACACTGAGTAAACCGATTCCTAGTGTTTGTCATGACTCTTGCCAGCATAGCAGGCATTATGTTGGCAATGTCTTCCTGGATGTTGGTCTTCAAATCTTGTAGGGTCCTTGGATGGTTCACATAAATGGGATTTCAAAAAACCCCATAGAAAAAAATCACAAGGGGCCAAATCTGGAGAGCGGGCCAGCCACTCCAAATCTGCTCAAAAAGTAGGCCTCAATGGCAAAAGCATGCTCCTCACTGTTCCAGCGCATGATGGCGACTGAACTGTATGTTGTATGACCGAAAGGTTGCCAAGGATTGGTGCAATGTCTCTAACTGACCTGTGAATCGTAGAATCCTGAAGTTGGAAGAGACCTCATGGGCCATCCAGTCCAACCCCCTGCCAAGAAGCAGGAATATTGCATTCAAAGCACCCCTGACAGATGACCATCCAGCCTCTGTTTAAAAGCCTCCAAAGAAGGAGCCTCCACCACACTCCAGGGCAGAGAGTTCCACTGCTGAACAGCTCTCACAGTCAGGAAGTTCTTCCTAATGTTCGGATGGAATCTGCTTTCTTGTAGTTTGAAGCCATTATTCTGTGTCCTACTCTCCATGTCTCCTCTCAGCCTTCTCTTGTTCAGGCTAAACATGCCCAGCTCTTTAAGCCGCTCTTCATAGGGCTTGTTCTCCAGACCCTTGATCATTTTAGTCATGTTGCATTGGAGTATTCCAAGGAATGTAGATGCTGATGCAAGCAGTGATAATTTAACAGTTCACCCATTCTGGTGAATTAATACAGTCTGAGCCCACTTTAACTATCACGGCTCAGGTGTACTTTGGCTCTTTTTGGCAGAGAATGCTGAAGACCTTATGAAACTGCAACTGCCCAAAATAATAAATGTCTCAAAGAAATAAAAGAACCCTATTGGTAGATCAACAACACAGATTGAGTCGCCTTCGGGCTGAGAAAGGCGGGATAGAAATATCATAAATAATAAATACATTTGACATAAAAAAATCCTTAGTCCTGGAATATCACCACTGATTTTTGTGTGTGTCAGGAGCGACTTGAGAAACCGCAAGTCGCTTCTGGTGTGAGAGAATTGGCCGTCTGCAAGAACGTTGCCCAAGAGACGCCCGGATGTTTTGCCATCCTTATTGGAGGCTTCTCTCATGTCCCCGCATGGGAGGCTGGAGTTGACAGAGGGAGCTCATCCGTGCTCTCCCTGGATTTGAACCTGCGTCATGTCGGTCTTCAGTCCTGCCAGCGCAAGGGTTTAACCCATTGCACCACCAGGGGACCCCTCAGTGGAGGAGCCCCCGATCACCACTGATTAGAGTTATAGATCTAAAAAAAAATCCAGAGAACCTTAAGACAACTCACAAAGGACATGGAAAGAGCTGGAGTATTGTGATATTTCAAGACTAAGTATTGTTTTAATGTTTGTATTGTGCGTATTTTACAAATGCTGTTAGCCGCCTTTGACCCTTCAGTAGGTAAAGGTGGGATAAAATTGCCTAAATAAAATAAATAGATGATTGTATAAATAAAGTTTCTAGAAAATATAACAGAAATATTTAAACAGAGTAGAATATCTTGGTATAACGTTCAACAATTGGATTCACAAAATAAGAATTAAATCAAACAACCTGGGAAATGCAGACAGTTAACAAAATTTGAAGAATTAATAATACAGTTAAAGCAGAATGGTACAGATGAAGTAGCCAAAGGACAAATAGGTAAAATTTATAAAATAATGTTAGAAAGTGCTCCAATACAATTCAAAACAAAAAAAATAAATGGGACCTAGGAATCAATATTACAGAGGAGGAATGGTTAAATATTGGAAACAAGAATTATGAAATATATACCCATTAGAATTAAAGAGAACAGTTATAAACAATTTGGAGATGGTATGTGATACATGACTCCAATAATGTTACATTAGAATAGAAACAACCTACAAAATTGTTGGAGATCCAATACGGAAACTAGGACTTACATACATTTGTGGCGGGAGTGTGAAAAGATAAAAAATGGGATAAAGTATTTGTTGAAATTAATGACACGATCGCTTAATCTACAAAAACTTCCAAATACTGCAATCTATTAAATTTTGGAGACATGGGAATAAAATGGCAAAAGGTAGAATTAATACTATTTTTTTACTGCTTTAAGATTAGTTATAGCCAAAAATGGAAATAAAATTATGCTTACAATATTGATGATTGATACAAAGAGGTGTGGAACATTGCAATAAACACTAAATTGATATATTGGAATAAAATGTACAAAGGGATTAATGAAGAGAAATTATTTTGAGGTAATATGGGGCGAATTCTCATAGAATATATATTTGTCAAAGAAAAAGGAATAAAACCAAATCAACATACACTGGTATTTTGGAGAAGAGGTCAATATAAGAATAATTAATATTAAAGATGAATATATGCCCCATGGGTGGGTGCACATAGAGATTACATGTATAGAAATATATGGTTAATTGTTTAACTGATTTATTGTATGTTTTGTGGTAAAGTTAGTTGTGTGTGATTTGTATAATTGCTTTATTATTTTAAAAACTGGGTTGGGGGGGGGGGGATTGCAACTGCACTGAGCCATGGCAGTCAAAGCGGTGCCAAACTGCATTCAGTCTACAGTGTATGCCTGGCCTTGGGCCCTGTTAGCCACACCTGCTCAAGGGAGCTACTCTTCCAACCCTTGTTTAAAGTGACTGGCAGCAGGTTTCCAGGCAGGAAGGGGCCAGTGGTTTGCAGCACAAACCTTTCCTTTGTGCTGCAAACGAGCAAGAGCTGCCTTACACACACCTTGTGGCATAGTTCTGTTTTTCCCTTCCTTTTTGATAGGCCTGAGGGAGCTAATGCAGGTTAAGTATCCCTTGTCCAGAATTCCAAATTGAGTTTCTTTCCAAAAGGCACCAAAAGACAAAAGAGGAGAGGGGGAGAGAGAGTTCTAGGCAGCAACACATTGTTGGTTAGGAGTAGTACAGGCAGTCCCCAAGTTACAAACATTAGACTTGCAAAACACTCATAGTTAAGAATAGGCTGAGAACAGGAAGTGAGAGAAATCTATTCCTCAGGGAAATTCACTCCTAAAAAAGTTGTTATCATGGGGAAAAGTTGTCTCCACTGACGCTTTATCGCCAATCCTTGTTTACACAACAACCCAAATTTTTAAAAATCCAATAATCATAGGGACAGAAAATGAAGTGAAATCTTCTGAACGGGCACAGACAGCAAAACAAACACCACAGGGGTATTCACCCTTCTTTCTGCTATTTAAAGCTTTAAAAGAATAAACCTATCTTCTTCATAACTTGGGAATTGCCTATATATTATGCGCAGATCAAAAACTAAAAATGTAATGTACAGGGTTTGGCAAATTGCATTTCGTAGCCAAAGAGTGCACATCCTCAGCACGTTTTTTCACCGGTATCTGTAAAATTTGTTCAGATGGATTTGGTACCATTTGGAAACAAACACCACAATTGTCCACATGGCTGAGATTGCGATACCTTTGCTTTTTAATGCATCAGTGTGCACCAACTGTTTCATGTACAAAATGATTAAAGCTATTGTGTATAAAATTGCCTCCAGGCTATGTACATAAGGTATGTATGGATTCTCAAAGAAATTTATGGTTAGCCTTATGTCCCACCTCCCCAAAAAATTCATCATGTATAGATAGATATGCCAAAATAGGGTCCAAAGCATTTCAGATAAGAGATTCAACCTGTATCAGATTATGGACTTCGGAATTTGTCTGTTATCTACATAGCTATACTTGCATTTATCAGAAAGCTTACTTGACAGAATACTTTCCAGATAAGACAGATCAGATTTCAGCTTTCCTTTTTCTCAGGGTTTTCATGGAAAAATACTTCCAAGTTCAAAATGAGGAACAGATCAAATATATTGTCCTTTACCCACCCATTCCAGAAATATTGCCCTTCTAGATGGCACTCCACTGCCCCCACCAGGCTCTTCCAGACCTATATTTTAGGGTCTGAACCTAAAAAAAATCACCAGCTGCAGTCTTTTCAACCAGAAGTTCTGTAAAAGGAAGAGAATCCTCTCACAATAGTCAAATATAAATAGGTCATGTTCCTGTAATATATTTTGCTGAAAGAACAATTTCCTACAACAGTAATGACCTTGTCAACCATTTAACTGATACAATGATTTTTCCCTCTAAAAATGTGCAATTTTTTTCAGGGAGCTAATGCAGTGTAATAGGGGGGGGGGGAGATTATATACAGGCTTAAACCCACTTATGAGAAGCAACACATTCCCATTAACTTTGCTAAAACACCAGTTGCATTTAATGGTTATGTTGCCATTTTATCAAGTTACTTCAAGGTCCTGATAAGAAATGTAAATGTAAGAATATGTGCTTGTGTGTAACTTTTCCTTTAAAGTGGTGGTGCTTGAGGCAGTGGTCCCTGGACCAGCTCTAGTCCCTGAGCCTTTGGTTATTTTTCTCTATTGAGCTATCAGGAAAGAAAGAAACAATTACACCCAATGGACTTCTCTAGGCCTCACAATAAGCATGAGATTTTTTTTTTTTAAAAAAAGTTTTCAATAAATATTGCTAAGGAGTCAGTTACACAATTTTTTTTCCTAAAGAGACATAAAGGATGGTTCTGTAATCTGAACAGAATGTCCCTAGATGTTGCCTTTTCAGTGAGCTCAATAGGTAGCTTAAGGCAAGCTGTTCTTCCAACCTCAATCTATAAATACTTAAATTGAACACTTGATAAAGTATAGTTTACATTTACTATTATCAAGCCTAGTTTGTTAAAATGGTAGAGAGGGAAATTGCAAAAAACACATTGTTAAAAGACAGACTTGAAAGAGATGTCAAAGAAATGGAGGAGGACTTTTTGCTTTTAGAAATCTGTTCACTTTCCAGAGATGTTGAGAAAACAATAAATTGGTCATCATATTTAAGCTAAATGTTACCTTTGCCCAATTTTGCTTAGGTTTCTAAGGCTATGTTGAGCTCTGCTATGAAATTTGTAAAACTCCTCATAAGGCAGTTCCAAAGTCAATGTGCCGACGACCTCTACTTGCTGAGAAATATATTTTGGCAATATAAGCAACCACCTGAGGGTCACAACCCTATTTCTCTTTCCAGTAAAGGATGGGGAAATGGCAGCAGCAGTCCTCAACTTCTCCGTGGTCATATCAAAATTGATAATTTTGGTCCCCAAATCTATGCTTGACTAAACTGTGTGATTTACTTATACATGAGTATATATGATAGGCTAACAAGGGCTTATGACTCTTAATTTGTTTTAAAATCAGAAAGAACAAAATGCTTCTCTCCACCTTCAAAATCAGATTAATAATAAGGACCATTGTGAAGGAAAACCAGTGGTAATTCTAAACCTCTGTGTGTGTGAGAGAGAGATGAGATGAGAGACAGGGGACACCCGGATGTTTGATGTTTACCATCCATGTGAGAGGCTACTCTCATGTCCCGGATGGGGAGTTGGAGCTGACAGAGGGAGCTCAACCTGCTCTCCCCAGATTTGAACCGCTGATCTGGCGGTAAGCAGTCCTGCCAGCACAAGGGTTTAACACATTGTGCCAATGGGGGCTCAGTTCTAAGGTACTGTAGAAGCTCTTTCACATCAAATTAAACCGCTGGTCCACCTTGGTTATGTTTTCGTTGATAGTAACTTTTCAAAAGGGATATTTATTTAATTAATTTTGATTCAGAATCTGGGCTTCCTTTCCTCTTCCCAATCCCAATTTTGAATTTTGTGAATGTATGGGAATGGGTTTTTTGTTCTGTTGTGGTATTCATTGTGCTGGCAACCTTAGCAGAAACATCAGAGCATAGTACAGTGAAGAATATGGTTAGAGAAAGTTGGGAATCACACCACGCCCTATCTGTTTGGTGAGTTGTAGACACTATTGTAAACTAATGGGAGTAATATGTAATGTAAATAACATAATAATATTGTTACATGTTCATAACAATAATGAACTATTCACACTTTGGTAGGTCTGTTCAACAGAAGTAGAAATCATACATGGATGGAATTCAGTTTTTATTTTCTTTGAAGGCAAGATTGTGTGACCGAATAAAAATCAGTTCTGCCTTCAGTTGTTTAGAAAGGAGGGGAGCAATTATTTACGCAAAAAAGAGCAGATAAAAAACTGCTTTAAAAACAAGATGGAGAGAACGCACAAGGATAAATGGTTCTATGGAAACAGAATACCTAAAATGTCACCTCTGCTCTGTAAACTTAAAATTTACCTAAGCTGGTTTTTAATTTTGATTAAAAATTAGTAAGTTTTTAAGGTGCCATGTTTAGGACTTAAAACCTTGTTTTCACATGCAATTGCTTATTATTAGATATTATTATTCGATCCTGTGTTTGTATACTAGTAGATATTAAGGTTACTCTTTGTTACATTAATTCTCTCATGATGTTATTGGCATTTTTTCCTCTGACAGAAAAACTAGTTGGACTGTGTAATTTGCCAATTGCAAAAATAAAACTGATCCCTGTGTTATAAAATTGTATCATGTTGTGGAGAAATTCTCTATGTTCTCCAGCTGGAAACTGAAGAGTTATATAAATGCAGGGGTCTAATATATCATGAGAGGTACAGCAGCCATGAGCTGTATATCCGGTTCAAACCAGTGGAGGAAAGACGGTGGCAGGGAATTTGCTATTTGAGGGGAGGGGGCAGGTTAGAATTTAATTAACAACCTTTCTATGATTTTTGCCAAGTGGAAAAATTTCTTCCTGGATATTACAATGCGTCCTTTGCCCAGATCAATGGCCCATAAAACTCAAAGCCCTTCCTTTGTGTAAGCCGTCTGATCTCAACCTGCCACCCAGAGTGTTCCTGTTTACCTCTTTGTTAGAGAGGTAATCCTGTTACCTATGAAGTTCCTTCAGGAAATTACTTCCAGAGCGGTAGCCATCTTAGCCGGTTACAGCAGACACAACAAAGTGTCTGGGGGCATCTTAAAAGACTAACAAATTGGCACAGGCTTTCATGGGCCAGAGACCCCTTCAGATGCACAAGAGACAAAACCTTAATACGACCATAAATGCGTTCAAAGTGCAACAATACCTTTGACCACACAAGAAATTAGGCTATATCTTTTACTACTACTGGCGAGAGACTCAAGTTACCCTGAGAACAGAGGTTGGCAATTAGTTTAAAATTAGGCAATTAGTTTAAGATAACATGTAGTGGCCCTCTCTTTGATCTGCCTACCTTTCTTGTTTCTCCCACCTTTGCCCTTTAATCTTACTTTTTAAAAGAAGCCTTTTGACTAGAAAACAACTCAAGCTGCAATTCAGGGAGTAACTGTCATTAAATTCAGTAGGACTTATTTCTGAGTGGACACAAATAGGATTTATTGTTAGTGTTCAGTCATAATTTTGTTTTAATAACTTTTTAAATATCTTTAATTCTGGATCAAGAATTCTATTTCTTTAGAAAATATTTGCATTTGTTTGCAGGTTCTAAATGCACATCTTATTTTATTTTTTTACCCCTTCTCTACTCTGCATTTCCATATAGTTCCTTAGACTTAAAATACTTTTGGCCTGGCCATTAGTGTGAGAAACAGGCAGTTGAAGACACATCATCTCTAGAACACAGATTTCTTTCAACATATTGATGGATAATTTCATTTTGAGGCTTTTCCTCTCCCAAGCAAAAGTGGAAGATGGAAAGTTTCAGTAAAAGATCTCAGCTATATATAAATAACTTTGTAATTGCATACCTGGTGGCATTATTTTCCTTAGGAAGGTATCTTTGGAAAAGGTTTGCCTTTGCCTCCCTCAGAACTTATAAATGTGACTTGCCCAAGATCACCCGTTGGGCTTTGATGGCTGAGAAGGATTCAAATCTTACTCTCCAGAGTCCTAGTCCAGTGCTCAAACCAATACACCATGCTGTCTTACCTCAATTTCCTTAAAACCCAAGATAGTGGCTTTGTTTTTTTTTTAACTTGTCTGTCATTTTTCATCTATTTTTAAGAAATTCTCTCACACCAGAAGCGACTTGCAGTTTCTCAAGTCGCTCCTGACACGACAAAAAAAAAGAGTGTGTTCGGATTCTATTTATTCTATACTCTCATCACATTGTCTGTGGAGAGACTCAGTTAAGCCATTGTTCTGCATAGCTTGCACTTACTGGCTGAGGCTCTTATCATACAGTCACACAGCCTCATTCAAAGAGTTTAACACAATCCCCTCTGTTTCTTCATCACTATTTTTCATTCCTCAGATTATCCACCCAGGGGAAAAAAACCAGTAGCCATAATCCAATTACTAGTTTCTATTTAGGCCAGTGGTTCCCAACCTTTTTTTGACCAGGGGCCACTTTGACCAGAGACCACTCTCCAACAGTAGTACCAAGAGGATTACGAGTCCATTTTTGGTCAACTTTAGACCTGGCTTGGTTATTTGGGGTGCTGATTCAGAAAATTGCATTGGCTAGACCACATCAGCTCTAGTTTATGAAACAGAACAGTAGTCGCCATCTGCTCGCCTACAGAAAACCATATTTAATAATCTAGAGATGATGTGGGAATAGTAATATTTCATGGGTAGTCAGCCTCTCCCTTCTGGACATCCCCATTGCTTTGGCACTATAAGAGGGTTTTGCAAGACTCTCAGTTGCTGCGTGGTTTCAAGGCAATGGTGTAATGGTGAGGCTGTGGACCATATTTTTGTTCTTGTGGACCACAGGTTGAGAACCACTGATTTAGACCAATACATCAATCACTGAATTGGAAATCAACACTTAAGTAAATTCCATAGATTAATTGGGTCTAATCTTATCTGGGATTAACATGGATTTAGGTCAGAATATATGCACAGTGCCTTTTAAATTGTAGTGCTCTTTTATCCCCCCCCCCCCCCAAGGCAGTGGTTCTCAACCTGTGGGTCCCCAGATGTTTTGGCCTTCAACTCCCAGAAATCCTAACAGCTGGTAAACTGACTGGAATTTCTGGCAGTTGTAGGCCAAAACAGCTGGGATCTACAGGTTGAGAACCACTGTCCAAAGGGAAAACAACACTTAAATAGCCACTTTTATAAGCTTCTCAAAGAGCATCTCCTTTTAAAATATCTGCTTCTGAAGCCATTTAAGCCAGTGATTGGCATTACATCTCATAGTAATGAATCCCATAGGTAAACTGCCTCCCATATGAAGAAGTATCTATTCTCAAAAAAATATCACTGCCTCTGGAAATGTTTGTGGGCTTCTCAATGTCCTCCAGTGTGATTCTATGGCATGCTTCCAGCCCAAGTATAGTGAAACATAGGACTCACTATTATCCACTATTTCAAGCATCCACAGGGGGAGAGTGTGTGTTGGAATGTATCCCCTCTGGATGTGGGGATTGTACTATTTTGTGTATGCTCTTTTCTCTCTTAGACATCTGATTAAGCACTGTCCCTTCATGTATGAGGAGTAATCGTGTTAACTGTCCTGTCCCTACTGACAATTCATTCACCACTTATTTTGCAGACAATATGCATGGGGTATTTTAGTTCTTCGAAAAGCAAGGGCAATAAGTTAAAGACAAACCGATGTTAAAATGAGCCTCTTAACATGGCAAGTCTAAAAGGATTTCTCTATTCCATGCTTTCTCGTGGCTTCTCAAACACAAATCCATTGCTGGATGATACTAAATGGAAACAATAGCAATGAATGCTACTTCACACAAGTCAAAACAACAAGAAAAGGAAACAAGCCCATTTGTTACTACAGAAGGATCATTTGACCGTGTATAAAAATAAAATTGTAACATAGTAAACCATTTTAAAAACACAAGTTCCTATAATAAATTAGAAATAGGATGCCAAACATTAGCCAAAAATAGTTCTTGAGAAACATCAATTTTTGACGACAACTCCAGAATCTAAGCACCAGAAGTGTTTTGGGGCCTTTCTAGGTCTGCCAGTGTACTTTTATGATATGCTTTTAGGCCAAATATAGTAAAAATATAGGGCTCACTGCTATCTACGATTTCAAATATCAAACAGCACTGTTAGCGGTCAGATTGGCCAAAGGATTCTAGAATTTTTAAAAAGAGAAAATCTTCCAAACTTAACATTTATAGATATTCTAGTGGAAATCTGGCACTTCAGTTTTTTCCAACTACAGGTCTGCATGATTCAGGTGGAAGTTGTAACATCAGTGTAACATGAACCTATGATTGCTCTCCGTCAGTCAATTTATTTTTTTAAAAAACCAAATGGATTTTATATGATGTGGACATCCTATGAACTGTATCAGCAACTAGAAGGCACACACAGTGAGCCCTTGGTATCCACTAGGGTTTGGTTCATCAAAATGGACATCCAAATCTGTGACTGTTTACGTTTCATTATATACAATAGCATAGAAAATCCCACTTACCTCTGCCTACTCAGTCTGATAGGGCCCATGAGGGCATTGCTTTTTAATCTGGTCCCAACCTCAAATGGGGTCCCCTTAGTTCACTGTTGGGGTCGCAAAAGGTTTGTCAGCTAATTTATTTCTGAATGTCACCTTGTGGCTGATTTAGACATTTACATGAATCTTTTGTGCAGTGTCTACAGTGGATTCTGCGGAAGATGTGACAGCTGTACTTCTTTTAAAAAATCAGCTTGTTTAGTCAGCCTTGTAAATAAATATTGATTGTTATCAGTAAATGTTTGACTTATATATCTATGTACCCGAGGTCACGTAAACATTTATCGCACCAAAAGGGGCCCTGAGTGGGAAAGTTTAAGAAAGTTTAAGAAGCCTGGCACTAGGATACAGCCTTGACTTTTTTCATTCTCACCACTTCCATCCACTTGGAGCATTGGTGGAGGTGGTGCTCCTGATGCTACCTGCTTTCCTTCTTTCACTCACATACCCTCCAGCTATGCCAGTTTAGTGGAGATGGTCCAGGTTAATCCTCTGCTTTCTCACATCCACACAGCCATATAACCCAGAATATCTGCTTTGAAGTGGGTTATCTGAGCCCACACTGCCATATATTCCAGTTCAAAGCAGAAAATGTGGGATTTTATTCTGATGTGTGGAAGGGAGCATATTTGCTAATGTCCAGGCCAGTTGTTTGGAGCACTCGGGATTCTTATTTTTTTTTTAAGGAACTAACTAGTGAATTATTAGAGAAATGAAATGTATTACATTTCAGTTCAAAAAAGGAGCTAAAGTTACTTTTTAAAAATGGGCAGAAATGCTGTCTTTTCACAGATCTCTTCACACAAGTGTCCCTTTGGGTTGCCCAACGGTTTGTGGTAGACAGGTTTCTTTCTTTTATCAGTCTATGCACCTTGGTTCCTTTGCCATCCCAGTTACGTTGTGTAGTATTATTCTATGCCAGTTCTCAACAGGATCTTATCACACCCTTGTGAAGAACCACGAATTAAGGAAGGACTTAGAACTCACTCTAATTAACTCATTTAAAAAACTTCCAGGCTGAGTTCTAGGTTGTGTAGGTGGGATGCCTCTAGAAGAGGAAGCAATCCAAGGAACAAAGACTCACCTAGAAAAGCTGGCACCCAAGTTTCCAGGGGGGCAGTGGATGCCATCGGTTTTAACAGCTGCCAAGTGCATAGTTAGCAAAGTGCCTTTTGCTCGAACAGCTATCAACTTCCATAGTTGCTAGCTGCTGCTCCAAGATTGCTAGTCATGGCCCTTGATCCATTCCATCACTGCAATGCAGGCTGCTAGATCCCACGGGCTCTTCTCCAGACCCTGGCAAAGGGAGAGAAGCTGTTAGCATTTTTTCCTCATTAAAGGTAGATATGGGAACCAACAGCAAGGCATACTGTTGGTGCTACTAAATGTTCAAAGTCATTTAGGATGGAAAAGAGATGAGGTTGCCAGAGTGGACTGGGTGCCTCAGGAATGACTGGAGATTCTTGGCAGATATGCTGTGTGTAGCACTCCATTCTAGCTACCATGCACCTGGCAATAAAAACAAACAGAAACCTCTCCTTAAACATTTTATTAGCCAGTTGTGAAGAAGTCAGAGTATGGAACAGAACTGAGGAAAGCTGGGATTAGATTTCTGGTCAGCCATGAAGCTCCCTTAATGATCTTTGTAGGGTGACCATTTGCTCTATTTTATGGAAGATGGGCCTCTAGCTTTTAAAAAACAATAGCAACTATTACTATTATTGTTGGTTTTGTTGTGATTGTTGTTGTTTCCTGCTTTTTCCCCAATTTGGGACTCAAGGTGGCTTACAACAGAGTAAAAAATATATAGTTGGGAATTCAGAAAAAGTTAGAAAAGTTCTTAAACTATAAAAAAATTAAACCAATTAGAAACATAAACCATTAAAATGGACGAACAAAAATAATCAGAAAACCCTGCATATTGTTTAGCTGGGACAGATTTAGTACAGTCAGTCCTTCAAAGCCTGTCAAAATACAAAGGGCTTTGCAGAAAAAAAAAGTATGTGGTATGCTTGTTTGATATCAGTCCTCTAGCTGACTTGCTGCCGAATATGATTCTAGATCAGCTGTCAGGATTTAAAAACCACCTAAAATTCTATCTCTTCTGCCAAGTCTACACAGCTAGTTGAAACATGACTTTTAAACTCATGTTCTTGTCATGTGCAATTAATGTGTAATTTACATACATGCTTTGAAATCTGTCTTTTATGGACCTGCATTTTAATATGTGTTTGTAGATTTTAACAATAGTATTTATGTGTTTTTGAATGTGCTTTGACCTGCCTTGAATCATGGAAAGAGATAAATAAAGGTAAAGGTTTTCTCTTGACATTAAGTCCAGTCGTGTCCGACTCTGGGGGTTGGTGCTCATCTCCATTTCTAAGCCAAAGAGCCAGCATTGTCCTTAGACACCTCCAAGGTCATGTGGCCAGCATGACTTCATGGAGCGCTGTTACCTCATAGGGAGAGGTAAGAAATAAAATTATTGTTGTTGTCGGGTATAATGCTTTGTCCTAATTTCTGGTAATGTATTACCTCTTTTTTAATAAGTGGCTACCGTAGACTTTCAGATAAACCACTCTCTCCTTAGCCACCCTGTCTGAGAGCTTTGTTATTAGGATAAAGTATATCATTGGAGGGAGCCACCGTGAGTTATGAGCAATGGAGGCTGGTGCTTTTGTGTTTGTAGAGTAGTGAATTTGCTCTGGACTTTAGCCCAGACTGTAAACAAGTGATCCAAACGACTGAACCTACTTAGGGGATAGAAATTAGTACAGAGGGAAGTTGCTTTAACATTCAGTCTCAAATTGACATCAGCTTCATGATCCCATCTTATGTGAAATCCACTAGTAGCCACTTGCTCCTGGAAGAAAGCCTTTTATGTAAATAAAAGAAATGATATAAGTCTCCTGTTTTGGGATTCCCACTGCCACGCACATGTGATCAGTAAAAATATATTGGGATGCTCCCACAAGGGAAATCAGATTCAGACTGAGGCATTTCCTACTGCTGATGTATTGAAATTAATATGTTCAGTCAATGAGAGAACTCCACCTTCTGGTTTACTAAGGACTATGGCAACAGTACAACACATTCAATAATATCTTCTTTTCCAACAGGTTCAATGAGATTTTCCATATTCCCTTGCCATATTCTGAGGAACAATTCCTGCATTTGCATCCCATTTGGGAAACTAGCAAGATTTTTTAGATATCACATCCAGACCCCAACCCACCATGACCTTATTCTCAAAACATCTACCTTTTAAACTAGTTACGAAGGCGCTTTCTTCAGAAAGGTCTTAGGACCACTGAGCAAGAGGTTTTCCACCATAAGCCTGCAATTATGACATCACAGTACTTAGATTTCTTGTCACTTTGGAGGAAGGAGGAGAAGAGAGCCAGGAAATCACCTTTTCTCAGACCTCTACATCTAACTCAGAACTGGGGAAAGATGAAATCTTTAGGGTATTGCTCAACTGCAATTCTCACTGGCTAGGCTGATGTATAATGGAGTTTTGTCCATTATCACCAAGAACCACATATTCCCCAGCCATGCCTAGAAAAATTCAAGAGGGGGTGGATATGAGGCTTAGAAAATAGAAATTTGGGCTCAAATTTCAAGATCTTCAAGGTTTTTGCTTCTCTTAAATCCCAATTTTGCAGGCACATTTGGTCGAAACACCAAAAAGGCCTCTCCATGACTACTCTGAGTCTCTGAAACTCATCCTAGGGAGGCTGAACTGGATCCCCTATCACTGTCCTTTCGTGGTCTATTAAAGAGCTTTCTTTTCCAGCAAGTGTTTGTGAACTGTTTCTGTCATATAGTCGGACCTCTGTATCCAGATTGTTCATCCATGGATTCAACCACCTATGGTGCAAAAATATTCTCTGCCCCCAAATCCATACTGAGGTTCCACCATAATCCATTTTCCGCTTTATGACTTTTTAAAAAACTGTTTTAAAAATCAATTTTCATTTTAAAGTTTTATTCTGTTACATCTCAAATTTTTATCTATGGGTTCCCCGGTGGCGCAATGGGTTTAACCCTTGTGCCGGCAGGACTGAAGACCAACAGGTCGGAGGTTCGAATCCGAGTGCGGATGAGCTCCCTCTGTTAGCTCCAGCTCTCCATGCAGGGACATGAGAGAAGCCTCCCACAAGGATGGTAAAATATCAAGACATCCAGGCATACCCTGGGCAACGCCCTTGCAGACGGCCAATTCTCTCACACCAGCAGCAACTTGCAGTTTCTCAAGTCGCTCGTGACTAAAAAAAAAAATCTATTTGTGATTTTACTTTTGTTTATTTTCAGTCTATAAATTAACTTGAGTCCTAGCCTTGGGGAAAAGGTAGGAATCTATTGACTGCCAGGCAGCCCTTGTCCCACTCTTTTTCTTGCAAATGGTCTCCTTGCTAACTGAGCATAATTATCCCTTACTGCAATGGTAGAATCAGGCTCTGGAACACATTCTATCCAGATTCGGTCAGTAATCAAATAATCTCCTGCTGGATATAAGAACAGCCATTGGGTGAGGTACAACTCCCCAAGGTGAGGACAATGGAAAATGTACTTCCAAGGGTTGCAAAATGCAGATGAAATAACCGCCAGCATTTGATCTTATGTCCCTTTCCACATTTTTCTTCTGAAAGGGTTTAATAAACATTGTTCCCTAGCCTTACAGGGATGGGCTATGATAGGGGATTACATTGTACCTCCAATGGGAGACTTTAATGGACTCATACTCCATCCCCATTTTACATTTTGAGGTAGAATGCTGTCCCAAGTAATGATTTGTGTAAGCCATGGCTTACACAAATCAAGAATGGAATCAAAATATAACTCAGCAGACACTGAAATTCCTTCTGTAAGGCAGGAGAAAAGGGGATGACTGGTTGTACAAGATCCTGCCTTCACATGCCCTGAAGTCATCAGAGAAGAACATGAGTAATTCAGTAACCATGCTGCCAATCCCGCCTTGAGTCTTTGAACAGATACATTCTCAATCCTGACTCACTTCTTTCAGTCTTTTGACTCATGCACCTGAGGCTCCCACATGAAGGGGTCCCTTGTTTGGCCTATCTCCGGGGTCATCTTCCAGTCACGTTTTGTATCCTACGTCATTATTTATGACCCATTATTATGTCTTCTATTCTTTGCTACCAACAGCATGGTACCTCCTACCTCAAGAATCCAATGGAGAGGGCTCAAAAAGAATCCCAAAATGAGATTGAATATTCTGCTTCTCTAATTGCAGATCCTCAATTATGGCAAAAAGGAAGCTCAACAGTTCCATGGAATTTTTTTTCCAAGTTGGGAACCCAAATCATGCATGCAGTAAATGTGTGTGGTACAGATTCTGGTATTTAGGAAATCATTGATTGAGGTAATTGTTCAGATGGATTTTGTGTGCCTTGAGTCTAATGATCCATGTTGATTTTCATGGCTGTGAACAAATGCTGCCACTATTCTCTATCAAATTACTATCAAGCAGAGCATCTGAAAACTGCGTGTCAACATGACCTAGAAAGCACAACAGTGATGATTAGAGAAGCTAATGGGAAACACTGCAGTAAAGGCAGTAGGTTCTCATTCTTGAGATTGATTTTACAAAGAATAGTCATTAGCAGTGGCAACAACTTGAAAGACTGGCAAAACTGACTGTGGTATATGGCTTTATGGTACAGAACACGTTATGTCTGACGGTTGATTCGAAAATGGTGATAAATGTCATTAGGAGAATTAAGCAACTGAAGTACCTCTTTGGGAAACCTGAAATTTTAATCAACAGTTTCATAGTGTTAAAACTTTATACCAAGCCACATACCAATACTTGAACACACTGCTGGTAAATATTAAGAATGGAAAGCCAGGGTGGTATGGTAGCTTGACTGTTTGGCTGGAATTGGAGACATGTAAACTTAGTGAGTATAGGCCATTAGTCCCGTCTCAGTCTGACCCCCTTGGTGCAGAGAGGAGAGCAATGTATACTAAACTGAGCTCAGACTTATTGGGTTGCTGTGAGTTTTCCGGGCTGTATGGCCATGTTCCAGAAGCATTCTCTCCTGATGTTTCACCCACATCTATGGCAGGCATCCTCAAGAGGTTGCCTGCCATAGATGTGGGTGAAATGTCAGGAGAGAATGCTTGTGGAAGATAGCCATACCGCCTTGAAAACTCACAGTAACCCATTGATTCTGGCCATTAAAGCCTTCAACAACACAAAGTCAGACTTAAGTAAGCAAGTAAGTAAATAAAGAAATCATAGGATTACGTGCCAGACCCAGAAACTTCTTCAGTCCAGTCCAGTCATTTCCTGAGCAGCAGTAGCCAATGGTGAAGCATTCCCACAAATAAAATCAGGAATCCAGCATATATTCTTAAATATGGTTTAATACTCTTCTCCATTTTCTGTACATCACAACACCAAGATATCACTGCTTGGGAGCTCTCTGAAGAGGCTAAGTAGTATGCAAAAAGGCTAGGATTCTCACCCTTGTAATGTGTTTGTGTAAGTGTAATACATATCAGTATATATTGATACACACATCAATATATAATGCAATATATATCACCAGAGATAACACATTGATTAAAGAGATACAAAAATTTGGCATCATTTCCAAACTTAAATAGTAAAAATAAACTACAAAAAAAAAAGAGGAGCCGCATACCCTAAATGTGAAACAAGCAGTATATTCAAAAATGTAAATTTACACCCAATTTTCTTCTGCTCTTGTCATGTCATAGCAGACCCATTTACAATGGCAAAATCAAAGTGTACTGCTTTGGAGAGCACAAGGATGCTTGTGATCAGGCGTTCTATAAATCAGGTTGCATCCCAAGACAGACAACGGGCTTCTATAAGGAATTTCACCCAATGTGAACATTGTGGACAATCACGCACACTGTCTGTTTGCAGAGTTATAAAAAGATACAAATTCTATTGCTCACATCGACAGAAAGTCATTTTGGACCTCTTTAAAGTATACACTGCAATGAGGAAGGCTTAATTAAGACGAACTCCCTTCAATTCAAGTGAGACAGGATAACCGGAACGATATGCAAATCTTGCAAGTTGGGGAGCTTCTGACCAATACAAGGAAGAGGAGAGGAAAAGGTGAACAGAGCTAGGCACTAAAATATCCGAGTATCCTTTAGGAAAGAAATCAGCCAGTCCCAGGGGAATGCAGGAAAGGGAGCTCTCTGCCTTGCTCAAACAATGCCACAGTGTTGAATGTGAACCTTTGGCACCAAGCTTCTAAAAAACCTTGCTAATGTCTACCAAAGCTTCACATCTGTCAGTGCCAAGGTCTCCATCAGTTGGATTTTGCGCTCTACTTTCATTTAAAGCAGTTTGCAAAACTGTTGATGTTGATCCACCAAGGCAGCTTGCACAGTCCCCAAGCAAAACTAAAACAAAAACCCCACACCCTAGTAAATAATAGAACCAAGCATAAGTAGTATTAGCTTGCTTGTGGAAACTGTTTATTGACTGACAAGAGGGAAGAGTGAAGGCCACACAACTAATTATCCCAATCAAGCTTGCTGAGACCCTGGCATTTGGATTGCCATGAATGATACATACTTCCTGATTGATACAAGCAGTGCTTTTGCAGTCTAAGAATGAAATGGTGGACTTCCCAGACTGTCTGAATTTGCAAGTCACACCTTTCAAGCTGGCATGCCACAAAGTTCAAATCCTTTTATTTCCACCATTGTAGACTGAGAACAATGGGAACAATATCTCCCTAAGGTTCTTCTTCTGCAGTCTAAGCCAAGAACGCCATGTAAATGGGTCATGTCACTGCAAAATGCAGCAATAAATGCCTCCAATCAAAATAAAGAAACAAACCAGTATAATTCCATTAATTGTTCCAAATGAAAGTTGACAGCAGTTAATGTAGCATGAAGGTTAAAAAAATCATTTTCATAAAATACAAGAGCAACCAATTTTACCATTGAGTAAAAGTAAAAATTGGGATTTTCTTTTTAAATTAGTCCAAAATGGCATTATAGAAACTCAGTAGATTGCTGCTGTACTGACACTATGACAAATCAGTAGGGTTTGCTTCTTTTTTTTCTTTTCTCTTTTTTTTTTAAACCTGGTGTTCTGGATAAAGTTCTGGAAATACTCCAATTCTAAGGCAGGGATCTGTTTTGTTTTCCATCGTGAGTTTTCTCCTTGGGT
Source organism: Anolis sagrei (assembly GCF_037176765.1). Classification (NCBI taxonomy): domain Eukaryota; kingdom Metazoa; phylum Chordata; class Lepidosauria; order Squamata; family Anolidae; genus Anolis; species Anolis sagrei. Next base: position 141,595,654 of record NC_090021.1, on the reverse strand, counting down.
TGGATGCTGGAGGGGTGAGGCACGTTTTGCCAGACCCAGGTCGACTACCTAGTAGTCATCAAGGTCAAAAAATTCATCATCTCCTCCTTGGTATTCCATTCCCTGGAAGTCTACTCGGTACCGCAAGATACCTTAGGAAATAAAGATTGAAAAGAAGACATTACAAACACTTGCCATTAATAGGAAAATCGCTTATGCCTGAAACCACTTCCTCGTTGCCCCAATGTGTATACATTTCCTTTCCACAGATATTTCAACAAACATCTGAATTCTTCAAAAAGCCGAGGTATTTAGCTGACAAGGCCATGGGAAGTAGTAGGGAGTTAGCCCAGCCTGCACAGACAAGCAGTGGTCACAGTCTAATGTGATGAGAGCAGCAAGTCATATTCTAGAGATGATCAAGCATATTCATGTGTGGTAGAAGGAAGTCGTATAAAGGAATTATTGTAGTATATGTCTGTCCTTACTAACAATAATGTAATCCCTCTTTTCTAGATTAGTTGCCAGCCAGTGTCTTGTGAAGTTACTAAAGTCAGACCTCCATTGATCAGGCAGGCAATAATCTCTGAAATGTTCATGGATGCACCAGAGGAGAGATTTCTCCCCACTTTTGGATCACTTTCTGTGTATAATGAAATGCTATATCTGATTTATCCCACTTCATTCAATGTTTTCTATACCTGTTCCTCTACACTAGTGTTCTCAACCTGTGGGTCCCCAGGTGTTTTGGCCTACAACCCCCAGAAATCCCAGCCAGTTTACCAGCTGTTAGGATTTCTAGGACTTGAAAGCCAAAACATCTGGGGACCCACAAGCTGATAACCACTGCTCTACACACAAGTGGATAATGCATGACAGGAGTACAGGATTATATTTCTACCCCAGAACCGACTGAGACCCACCAAGGAAGTCATAAATAAATATCCAAAGGTTGCAGCGTTTTTGCATTGGTAGGAATATATGTATTAACTACAGACATGATTTTCTTATTCATGATAAATGCATTTCTAAGATGTGGAATTTAGGAAAGAGGTGACTGAAAAATATTTCAGGAAATGAAATCACTCGCTATATGAATCAAATGATAGAACAAACGAATTGTGGGTGTTTTTCTCTATATTACACAAGAAGAGTAATGGGTTCCAGTAAAATGCTTCTCTTGGTAATATTACGCAACGTAAGGTGAACCATTTTATAAAACTATACCATAGTTCCTTCCATGTGAATGAAATATCCATTGTATTGCCAGGCCTACTGCATTAAAAGAGAACTTTAAAGACAACTGCACAATGTACAATATTTTGCAACGATAAAGATCCATGCATGTGATAGGTGAGTTTTTTTTGGAGGAGAGGGAGAGACAAGCTACAAATGAATGTTGTTGCACAATGGTTATCATGCTCTGTGTTCAGTTTCTAGTATCATGTGCTTCCTGTCCTTTTGGACTAAGTTTTCCTCTTCCACCACACGAGTTACGAATACATTGCCATTTCCTGTTTCCATTTACCTCCGATTCCTCCAAATCCTTTCACAAACTGGGATCCTTCCTGTGACTTGTCTGTCACAATTTCCAACGTGGCTCCAAATTTCTTGTAGTTGTTAGCAAACCATTCAAGCAGAGGCATGCTTTCTATAAGTTCATGTTCCTGTCCAGTCTAAAGAAGATGAATTGGGGGGGGGGGGGGGGGGGAAGGACATAAGGAATTGTATATTCAGTATTCAAATAATAATTTAATATCCTAGATTTCATTTTGATTCTACTAGAAACAGGAATGTTTTGCAGAAACTTGGAGAAGACCAAAGAAAGGCATTATTAATAAATAATCAACATGATCTTTCTTCTGAGTGAAGAGAGGAGCACAACCATGCTTTTGGATGCTTCTCCCAGAACCTCGCAGAGAAAGATAGGATTTAAAACAACTCTCAGGATTCCTGATCACTAGCCATATTCAAAGCTGGGAATGCTCATTCTGATATACTGTGTTGCTTTTTTTTCAATCCAAGATTACAGTGTTCATCATAAAAACTTAATTTTCCCTTATGATCCCTCAGACTGCTAGTCCTTTTCTAACTGCCAATGTTCTGAGAGGAATATCTGTTTTTCTTTTCTTTAAAATTAGTCAGCATTTTAGGGACCACAATGGATTCCTCCTCATTTTTTCTCTAGTACTCAACTGACCACCATAAAGCTGTCAGGAGATGTCATCTTGAAGACACAGCAGCAGGACCTTGGCATGGGCAAAGACTGCAGAGAGAAGTAGCACTAGAAGTGTTTCTGCCTTCCCTAATCCTTAACTCATCCCAAGGACATTGCTCTCTCTCTGTGCCACAGTCTACTGAAGGAGGAAAGAGGAACAGAAGCTTTCCTTCTGAACTGCATTGTTGCCAGCCAAAAGAATCATGTGATCACATAAGCATATGAAATGCAGAAAGAATGTGGATACATATCTCATGTAAAAATGCCTCTGTGGTCTCCTGTTTCTGAACCACATCTGCTGCCGAATCATAGACTGACTACAGCTTTCACCATGGCAGCATTAAATAATACCTTTGATATTATATACTCCACAAATTGAATCTGTTATGCTCTACAAATGAATACTTTGTGTTACCTAACAGGACTAAAAATGAGCAAATCACTCAACAGTTAGATATCTCCCATGCAACATTTTGGATCACTATATATTTTTTTTCATAAATGCATATTTATGAAGATTTTTAACACAACTTGATTTGTTTAGTAGAGATTTAGGGATTGATCAGGAAATCTTGCTGTTTTCAGAAAATTGCTATGCTTGTTCCATTCTGCACAAAACACCAACCAGAACAAACCCAGGTAAAAATATTAGCACTTAGCAGACAGAACTGCTATTCCCTACATAATGGAGATCTAACCAGCAGATTTCCAATGTATTTGTAATATTTGTGCCTTGCATTAAGTAACATTCTTGGGCTGGATCTATACATATAATCCAGATTATCAAAGTACATTATCCACATTATCTACTTTGAATTAGATTATATGAATCTACACTCCATGTAATCCAGTTCAAATCAGATAATTTGGATTTTATATGGCAGTGTAGATCCAGTCTTAATTATTCAATCCTTTTCTCAGAGTCAGTCTGAGAAACTAAGTAGACAGTGAATTTCTCCAGGTCACCAAGGCTATTTCACGAATAATGAATGAAAGTGTGTTCCTAAATATATAAAATACCTCTTTATCTGTGAAGTGGGATTTATCTTTTTCTTGTTCTGGTGTCAAATAGAGAATCTTCTCCTCTGCAGGAAATGGAGGGAAAATAAACAAAGCATGAGAGGCACAACAGTACAATTCTCCAAATGCATTTGGATTATCTGGTGAAAAGCCAAACATTGCCAGCACAGAAGACTAGAAATGGTTGCATTATATAATCTAATAATATTCTTTAATGTAGAGTTCTGAACAAGTGGATCACTCATTTTGACACCAACTATTTTTTTCATTCTCTTCTAGGTTGTTCATGGAAGAGCTACTGTAAAATGGTGGCAATTACACCTTTTCTAGAAAAAATGGATCAATCTGAGTTTTAACTGAGTCTTGAAGAGTACTTTTTAAATTGCACTTGAACTGGCTGTTGGTTGCAAGATAATGATCTCTTCTAGATACCAATGTCAACAATGGTACATGTGATTCTTCACTTCAAAAATGAAACATGTCTCACACATAGGAACTAGAATGAATGCAGCACTATAGCATGTGAGAAGTAAAGAGTTCACGCTTTACATGTGTTTGTTGTTGGGTGCTTTTTAAGTCATTCCTGACATTATAGGATTTTGTAAGCAAAATCTGTTCAGAAGTTATATGTTTTTGATGTTATCTGAGGTTGAGAGAATATAACTTGCTGAAGGCCACTCAGTGGATTTCCATGGTTCAGTAGGAATTCAAACCATGATATAAGGGGTCATAGTACAATGCTGAAACCAATACACCATACTGGTTCCATTCAGCAAATTCGATTTTTTTTTTTCATGTTAGGAGAGACTTGAGATACTGCAAGTCACTTTCTGGTGTAAATAAATTTGAATAAATGCACAATTATCATTCATGATTAAGCTTTAATCATAAACAATACATGTTTATTCATTCAACATTTGTCATCTTGTATTCACAGTAAAAATGTGGAGTGATTTATGTCAATGCAAGCAAAGAGGATACCTCAATTCCAAATATCTGTGCCAGGGGAAACAACATACCTTCTGTGCCTTGGCAATGGAGAACATATCTCATTATATCCAGGTTCTCATAAACTATCAGGATCTCTACAGCTCCCATTTCTAAGGCCTTTAAAGTGTCTTCAACACCAAAACAGTACTTTCCTGTGTCCTGACTGATTTCATCAAAGTATCGGCCTACATTCAGTGCAAATCAGAGAGAAGGAAATAAACATGCAAGTTTCAACACAAATGCTACTTAACTTAGTCAAGATGATACTGTTGTTACATGAGAGCAAAACTGACCTAGATTCAACATTGCACCATCACTTTAGCGTCAGTGTAACAGGACTTTTCCCCCCTTTCCTTCACTGTGGCAGCCCTTGGAATGTGAGGTTTTCCAATCTCTATCATGAGGGGTTTTGGATGTATAGAAGACTGCAGAGGGAAAATTTTGCCCTCTTTTGATACGGCTAATGAAAGTTGCTCCATTAGTGAATACCAAACACTCCCCATGGATTTAGGTCACTCTTGGTTAGATTCAGGAAAATTGAGATGAATCACCCTGGGAGCTCACTCCCTCGCCCTGGCAGTTTCAGTTATCATATCTACACACAGCCAGTTAGAGGCAAGACTCTGACGAGTCCCTGGATTATCTAACTAAATTCCTGGTGTGCTTGCTCACTGGGAACAAATCAGGCTCCCTTTTACTGGCATCCGATTCAGGCTACCATGAGCATGCATTTTATAAGCAATATGAAGCATGTGGATTATGATTCTCACCAGCAAATTTGAGTGACCAAATCTAAAAAGCAGCCAAAGGAGGACATTAAGAAGCAATATCCCGTGTGCCTGTAAAATAGGCGGTTTTCCAAGTTTCATCACTTCCAAGAATCTGCCCCAAAATTACTCAGCTCATTTGGATAAAGATCCAAATGACTAAATTGTACAACTGTAGTTTCTTCCCTGTTAAACACACATGGTAACCAGCCAAAACAGTGGTGACTGTAATTATGCTCAAAGCATTCTGCAGGACCAACACACGATAAGCAAATAATCCAAGGAAATTTATCAACAATTCTAGAAGGTTAAGCATGCAATAGAAGTAACATTAGAACAGGCTCGTGTAGCATCAAGTGGGTAATTGTCAGCTTCGAGCAGACTATGCATATATCTAGGCACAGCCAGCCTTCCACATTCTCCGGGGTTAGAAGTGCAGCACCCCAACGAAAGTGAAACAACATAAATAAAAAACCAGTTTTAATCTGACAGAAGACCTCTCTAAGAATCTCCAGGTCTCCAGCATGTCTCTATGGTCAGCTTCAAGTGCATGTTGACCCCAGTATTGCACTGGAGGGAGCCAGAGATTCCTAGAGAGAATATTTTAATTAACTCTGTCAATAATCACATCCACTAATGTGGAGGGCTGACTTAATTTCAAAAAAGTGCATAAACAGTAAAAATGGTAACCCACTACCACTATTAATTATAATAAAACCTAATAAATATCCTAAGATATAGCTGCTTGTATTTCAGATAAGTAGTAGGATATGGTACAAACACTAGCTTACGGGCTGTATTTTATTTTGTGAAAAGATATTTCCTGCACCCTAGAAACTATATTTGTACAAAATATGGATGATACATTTATCATGCACAAAGAATGCAAAAATGGGGTGCTTTATTCATACCTATTAGTTTCTTTTCTTGAATGAATTTCACATTAGATAGGACCTCAGTGGACAATTCAATTGCTTGGTTGAATCCATTTTCACCACCATAGGAGATGTCAACTAGCTTTAGTACTTTGGATTGCAACCGCTATAAATAAAAACATGTCTAGTTAGAAGAATTCTTATATAATCAAATATGGTTAATTGCCTCAAAAAAATGCATCCTACTGTTGACAACGGCCACTCTGGGACCAGAGTAAAGAAGGGAGCCGAGAAGACAGTTCCATCTTGTCTCCTGTGACACCAGAGCCCCTCCCCCAGCAACAATATAATATTATATAATACTAATATTATGAATGATGTATTAGTACTATGCTAATAATATAGTATGTTGTATGTACATATGACTTGTAAGGGTGAGATGGGCGGCAAATAATTGTCGTAAATAAATAAACAATAGATAAGATGCACATGAAGTAATGATACAATTAATGACAACACAGATAGACCCTTTTGATGAAAAGCAATTAAAATATATCTGGATGACCAATACACCTGGTGCTTCAGTTTTAAAAAGGTGAAATCCCACCTTATAATGAATGAATATCATGTTGTATGTTATATAATGAGGACTTTCAAACTCTTTTACTATTCAAACATAAAATATATTAGTAATATTTAGTGAAAAGACCAGAACCTAAGTGGAGGTAATCCAAGTGATGGCCAGGTATGAGACTTCAATGTCAGGACAACTCCTTCAACTTTGGATTTCTGCCATGTGCTTTACATTGAGCTACCTCCATACCAAGTTTGGAAATTCCAATGAGTTTAAAACATGGCAGACAGATTAGTCACAAGATCATCCAGGAATGAATGTATTGCACCCATATAAAAGTCACTCCACTGGCCGCTAATTAGTTTCCGGGCAAAGTACAAAGTGTTGGTACCTTTAAAGCCCTACATGGTTTCGTTCCAGGTTACCTAATGGATCGCCTTATCCCGTACAATCCGCCCTGAATACTTAGGTCCTCTGGGGGGTGGTTACTCCAACCAGCCAGAACCCAACTTGTGACAGTCATCCAGAGGACCTTTTAATCAGCCACCCTAAAATTGTGGAATGATCTACTGGAAGAACTCCAATAGCTAAAGGGGCTGTCAGAATTTAAGACACAACAGACGACATATTTCTTCTGGCAGGCCTACCCAGCCAATTTTAATCATGAGTTTTAAATTCATATTCTATGTTTATTGTATTTTGATCTTTGTTCTGTGTATTTTAATATGTGTATTTTATAGAAATATATTTTAATACTTTTATTTACTCGAGTCTAGTGTGCCATTGAATCTAATGTGCACCTCAGTTTTCAAAACCCTGAAACCAAAAGTGTTTGCTGTCAAATGTAATGTGCAATGGCAAAATTTTATTTATTATTTATTTACATTATTTCTATCCCGCCCATATCAGCCCGGAGGAGATATTTTGCCAAAAAGGTGCGCATTACAGTGGCTGCCTAATTATTATTCCTTCTTTTATTAAAAAGTGTTAGAACACCAAAACTTCCAGCGATTGAAAAGAAAACCTTGGGATGCATCTATGCTGTAGAATTAATCCACTTTAATTGCCTTGGTTCAGTGCTATGGAATCCTGAGGTTTGACAAAGGGGCCCTTCCAGACAGGCCCTTTATCCCAGGATCTGATCCCAGGTTTTCTGCTTTAAACTGGATTATACAAGTCTGCACTGCCAGATGATCTGGGATAAATGGAAAATCTGGGATCAGATCCTGGGATAAAAGGCCTGTCTGAAAGGGCCCAAGATTTTGAGCCTTCTCTGCCAAAAAAATGAAGATGCCTTACTAAACTACAAATCTCAGGATTGCATAGCACTGAGTCCTGGCATTTAATTACAGATGACATACCTCAAAAAGGAGCTCCAGCTGCTACTGAATCAGCTTCCCCTTTTGATTTGGCTCAGCTCTAAGATTATGTATTATATGATTCTAATGCACACCCCAATTTTGGCAAAGTAATATAGCCAAAAAAGGCGAGCATTGGATTCAAGTAAATATGGTACATGTTTTCAATGATTGTATATTATGATGCATTTAAGCTGTGTTGTTCCCTGCCTTGAGCCATAAGGAGAGGTGGGTAATAAATAAAAATGTGTCACTCACCTGATCAAACATGTCTGACTGGCTTAGTTCAGTTTTGAAGTCAGCTGATCCAGCTAACACAAGACCAGCCACGTTCACTTTGTCACCAGAAACAAATAGCTGTACAGCCGTTTCTGCTACTTTCCTTACATAGTTGTGCCGCTTCTCCATTCTCAAACGAGCAAAACGCAAGGCAGATTGACCTCCTCTTCCTTTGAAAGACAGAATGAAATGGAACAAAAAATGGGTTTTCATCCTTGACTAGCCATTCCCACCCTACATCTCCAATTCACGTATTTAGATTCACATGCATCATTCAAGGCAGAATGTAATTTCTGATTCAGAACCAATTATGGCTGCATGAAGCCATCACAAACAAGGCTTATTATGTAAAACTAAGCATATTTAGTGATCATCTCAGATTTTATTGATGCAAATTGCAGGACTGTTTAAAACCAAACTATCTAATCCAGAGAAAGATTAAACACTAAAACAGAATTACAAATCACATCCCACAGCATTTTTTTCTTTTCTGAAGTGACACACTGATTTATTCCATTTTGATACTGTACCGTGTTTCTTTGGGAGATCCACTGTGAATTTGTGCAGTACTTCTCTGGTGTTTCCTTGAAGAGTTCCAAAGAGCGCACCACTACCATCTATTACAATAAAGCCAAACTTGCTGTCATCTGACAGTAATGCTGTAAGGGCCTAAAAATCAAAACAGCAGAAGTAAATGTAAAGCAAAGTCAGAAAATTCAACACTTCAGAGAAATCGATACAATGAATCCAGCTGGAAGAATAAATTCATCTATTTTAGGCTCAGCATTGAGAATCTCACTCCATATTCATAAAAAGAAAACTGGATTCATTTATGGAATTTTTGAAATTAATGTCACTATAATATTTTAAGGTGTGGATATTTCTTTTAACAGGCACCAGTCCTTTTAAGCTTGATAGAAAGGAGCGCTGCCAAACCGGTTCAGATTATAAGGTTGTATAAGCTAGGTAAGAGGAAATCATTAGAAGCCAGCTTGTTCAGCACTCTATTAAAAGAACACCTCAATTAAATGTTCTGTGAACATGGAAAGAAAGTTGTACCAAAAGAAAGGAAACTCTAATAACTTAGCAATAACATTTCTTAGCAATAACAGATAATGCTGGAGACTTGCATTTTGTGCCTTTAAAAAAAATAACTGCTTATTAAAGTAAATGCTAATCACTACGTAGGCGGGGCAAGACAGTGAACCATTTAAGCTTAAAAGCCTGGAATGCATTACTCAAACTGCAACTGTCTGATCATGGTCCCAATACAGGATATCAAGTTAGAAGAAGTGTTGGGATGTGCAATGATGTATGCAAGTAAAATGTTTTTACAAATCATGACAAGCACGCTGTGTAAAACACATCAAATCTACAAATTAAATTAAAATGTGTCTCTTTTAAAAAAGGAGTACAAAGGCTGTAGTTTCTATTAGTAGAGAAAAAGCAAGTTTCTTTGTATCCAAATTGAGGTGAATACTTGAACTAATTGATGATTGTCAAGGAGCCGTGGTGGCGCAGGGGGATAAATCCTTGTGCCAGATGAACTGCTGACCTGAAGGTTGGCAGTTTGAATCTGCCAGATGGGGTGAGCTCTCATCTGTTAGCTCCAGCTTCCCATGTGGGAACATGAAAGAAGCTTCCCACAGGATGGTAACACATCTGGACACCTGGGTAACGTCTCTGCAGATGGTCAATTCTCTCACACCAGAAGCAACTTGCAGTTTCTCAAGTTGCCTCTGGCATGAAAAAAAAAGTCATGATCTACTTGAGTAGCATTTATTGATTGCTAAAAAACTACATGCATGAAAAGAGTGGGAAGAGACTTGCAGATCTCTAATATTTTCCCCACAGCTGCTAATTTAAGACTTATTTGAAAGATGGAGGACATTCCTCATCAGCCCAACCTGGTATGCTAATGTTCATTGATCAAAATATCACTGGTACAATATACCAGCCAACCTTACAGCCAGGCCATGAAAGAACCCTGTAGTGGCCTCTTAAAATAGAATCAGTAGTCTGATATCCACTAATCCCCTAGGAAAATTATTCATTATGGTCAAAATTGTTATTTGACTTCCACAGATAAGAGTATTTTAATCCAAAACTATAGATTTGAATTGGGGGAGAGGATATAACAAACCATCCCAACCTGATTCTAGAAGATACGCATTTATGAATTTCCCTGGGACAGTCTGGTGAAAATTATTTGAATGATTTTGATAGTACGGTTGTTCCAGCAGCTGTACTCTTTCAGAAGTTTGGTCTTCAAGGCAGCTAACAATTTTGCAAGATCACAGATCTCTCACATATCTCAACTTGGTGTGTGTGTGTGTGTACGTGAACTGTCAATGGCTGAGATCAAATCTTCAGTTCCAAATGCACAACTCAAGGAACCTTGGTCTAAATCTGAAACATGCTCAGTTCCCAGAATGTCACTTTTCTAAATGAAGACTGAACATACTCCAGTGTTAGAAAGCCACTTGGTTCCTTTGATTCCATGGTGGTCTGCAGCAGCACACCAGGGAGTGATGTTGAAGGCAACCAGGACTCACTTCCAGTGACCTTCTGGTAGGTGTTTTGAGAACATGTAGGTGTCCCCTGGAAGCTTGTCTGAGCCAAAAAAGCCTCACTGCATTTTTTTCACAGCTAGAAAAGAGGGGCTTTTTATATATTTGGAAAACAACTGAAGTTTAAAAATGCACACAGGAATCCCCCAAAGTCACATACACCCCAATGGAGTACACGTTTGCCACCTGGGTCCAAAACAAGGCAAACCTTGGTGTAATGAACAAAGGTTTCCTGAAATGTTCTAGAAACAAGTGAAAAATATTTTTTGAAATAAAATAAATGTATTGTGTGCACAGGTCCTATATCGCAATGTGACCAGACAAGCATAAAGAAAAAGTAAATCACTTAAAGGCACAACATTATTTTAATGTGAACAGAAATGCAAACCTCACTTACCTCTGTATGGAATTTATTATCACACAAATACAATGATGTATTTATTGGTTTGAAAGGTTCAAAATCAATGTTCACTTTCTTCTCTTTTCCTTCCTCTGTCACAATTGTTCCACAGTAAACAACCAGACCATTTGGAGGTACTGTAAACAAAACAAAACATAACATTCAATCCTTGGGTGAATCCAAAGCATGCAGGGAAATATCAAGTACAGCCTATATAACCTTTTACCTTTGTTATAAAGTTTTAGCCTTTGCTGTACAGATGTAATGGCGCCAAGGACTGAAAGGCGATTCACTCGAGATTTAATGTTTGATGCTGTACCAAACTCATCCGCTAACATTTTTGCCACTCGTGAAATCTGGTCTTTGGGGGGAATGATCAATGATATCATGCTGGTGCCATTGCTAAGATAAAAGAAAAGAAACCGGTTTAGGCAATCACATTAACACAATCTATGAGTTACAATATGGACACAAAATATATTAGTGAAAATCGTTATTTAAATAAGGAATCCCTTCAAGTTCCCTTCTGCAAATTAGCAGCATTTCTTGGGAGTAAGACTTTCCAGACATGCCTCTTGCTACCATCAACCAAAGACCTACTAAGAGACAGTTTACACACCATGTAGTAATAGCAGTATTGATGCAGCCTTCAACCAACACAACTGGATCAATGCACTTGTTTTTCTATAATTATTTATGGTAACATTAACTTTCATCACTAATTAAAAATATGTTGAAGCAGCACTTTTTATTTTGAGACAAGACGATCTCTGAGCTATAGTTGTCCTTGAAACTCAAGCTGATTTCTATGGCTTCAAAACCAGGATTCACTCTATAAGATATCTCCCTAAAGGCATCTTCAAAGTCTTTGCAGCTTTTCCCTCTGGTACTTACCTCATCAAAGTATATCTAGCCTTAAATGGTTTAAATGTCCTAGTATGTTTGAAGTAAAAGTCAGAGAGTGGACAACTCAAAGAATCCTTAGGGGGAACATATGTCTGTAATGCTGTTTGATTTTTTTTTTCAAAAGAGAGATTTCATAATCTTTTATCCTTCTGAACATCATACTCTGGATTCTGATTATTTACAAGCTTGTGCCCCTGCTCCAGATGTTGCAGCCGCTGTGTGAACATTCAGCAGCCCAGCCCTCAGGAGGTGAGGTGGGCATGCCTTGTGTTTCTGTTTCACTCAGTACCTCACGCTTCCTTTGCCCAGAGTAAAACAGAAATAGAAACTCTTAGTAAAGGCAAAGGTTTCCCCTGACATTAAGTCTAGTTGTATCTGACTCTGGGTGGTGGTGCTCATCTCCATTTCTAAGCCAAAGACCCCGGTGTTGTCCGTAAACACCTCCAAGGTCATGTGCTGGCCTAACTACATGGAGTGTTGTTACCTTCCTGCAGAAGCTGTCCCTATTAAACTACTCACACTTGCATGTTTTCAAACTGCTAGATTGGCAGAAGCTAGGGCTAATAGAGGGAGCTCACCCTGCCCTCCAGATTCAAACCGCCGACCTTTCGGTCAGCAAGTTCGATGGTTTAACCTGCTGCGCCACCAGGGGCCCCAGAAACTCTTACACATAAGAATAGAAATGGCTGGTCTCACAGGCTTGATCTCTTTTTCCTGTGTTACATGACCGTCTGTTTCACTCAGACAAAGGAAAGGAGGTATCACATGGAACAAAAACATGTGCAAAGAGGAAGAGAACAACAAACCAGATCTGCAGGGTAAGTGATATTGCAGGTGGACCCTGAACCAGTTCCTCCTTTTCCTGTTTGCACATGTTTATTTTCCCCTCGGTATCTTCCTTCCTTTGCCCACGCGAAACAGACACTTGTGGCACACAAGAAGAGAAAAATGAATTGGCACCCAAAGGATGCTAGAAGTGGCACGTAGGATCAGCTCCTCCTCTTCCTTCCCCAGGGACCACAGCGGGGCACTCAAATGCCCCTAGAGATATTCACAAGCTTTCCACTTTCAGTAGTGAAATGTTCTCATAACTTGAGCAAAAGAGGAGGGATAACTGTATTGCAAGGTTTTTATTTGCTTTATGTGAAAAGATAGCAAGATATCCAGGGAATTTTCACTGTCAAACCAAAAATCTGAAACACAGAGATCCAAAACATCTAATACTAGAACACTTCACAAATAGGAAACTTATACTGCCTTGAAATTCAAGACAGGACATCTGCCTCATAACAGCAGCTCATGTTCCATCTTATATAAAACCCAAGCATCTAGTAGCATAGGAAGCTAGCATATGAGAAAATTATGATGAAACAACACATGTGAAAAAATATATTAAAAAATAGATTTGCAATGGCTCCTTTGTGCAACAAAACTTTGCACTCCTGCTACCCCTTCCGACCTGTTCGAAAGAGAATTTTGTCCTGATCAGGCCTGGAGTACTGTCTAGGAATCTCATTTTAAGAAGGATGTAGACTATTTGGAGCAGGTTAAATGAAGAAATAAGGATGATAAGAGGCATGAAGAACAAAATATATGGGGAAAGGTCAAAAGAGCTGGGCTTGTTTAGGATGGTGAAAGGAAGATTAAGAGGTGACACGATATCACTCTTTAAATACCTAAAGGGCTGTCACAAAGAGGAAGAAGCAGGACTGTTCTCTGCTACTTCAGAGGAGAAGATCAAGTTTAACGGTTTGAAGTTACAGGACAGTAGGTTTTGATTGAACATTAGAATGAGAGTAAGAGCGGTTGAGTAATGGAATCGATTGCCTAGAGAAGTAGGTGGGAGGGTCTTTGTCCAAAAGTGTTCAAAAAGAGACACGGCAACTAAGGATGCCTTGGGTAGAGATCCTTCACCAAGATGGAGGTTGGATCTGATGAGGCCCCTTCCTTTTCAATACTAGGACTGTATGAATTGCCTCTTCACTTTTCTAACAAAGGCTTCATTCTTGGGAATCACTACGTTTCTGCTCATTAACAAACTCAGCCACAATCCCGCTCACCTGTCTGGATACATTAATCAGTTTACTAAGATACACAGATCATCATAAGGATTAGTAATCCTGATTTAAAAATGAAACTTCTAGGAACAACTAAAATCATATGTTTGCAAAACACACTATTTAATGCATAAATTCCAAGTAGTTTTCCCTCTGTGGCAGAGGTCCCCAAACAAAGACCAGCAGGTCAAATGCAGCCCTCCAAGGTAATTTACGCGCCACTTCAATAAACTTTAGATTTAGACTTAGGGTTACCCTAAGTCTGAAACAACTTGAAGGCACAAAACAACAACAATCCTAATTAACTTGACTAACTCATCAGCCAAAAACAGGCGCACACTTCTCATTGAAATACTAATAAGTTTATGTTGGTAAATTGTTCTTAATTTTACATGTTGAAATGTTTTCCATTATTTATTTATTTTGCACTACAAATAAGATATAGGCAGGGATTCATTCATACTTTATTCAAACTATAGTTTGGCCCTGCTACAGTCTGAGGGACTTCTGTTTATAAAATCTGAGGACCCCTGCAGTCTGTGGCAAAGAATGAACCATAGAGATGGGCAACCAAAATGCCCCTTAATCTTATGAAGTTGGCCTCCAAGTCTCACCAATACAGAAAAAAATGACATGCCTGCTTCTCTAAGAGTCTGAGATGAAGATTTTCACTTGCTACATGAAATCTGTAGATTCTGTATTAAAGACAACAGTGTAATAAAATTCTATCATCAAAACCCATTCTACATTTTTACTCCTACAGCTTTTGGTATATAGTTACACAGGAAGCAACAAGCTGTATACCCAACAACAGTGTAATGTTTGAAATTCCCTTTGCAAACATTACATTTTTAAGTGCACAGGAGACCAAACATCAGCTACCAGTATTTTTCCTGTCCTAGTCATAATCTTCTCTACTGGAGACTATTATGGAAGACCAGCATTGTGAAAACATGTCTCAATGGAAACTCACTAGAGATTTCCCCTATAATTCTGTGTTCCCCACAATAGCCAAAAGACTCTTAAAATCTTCTGTTGTAATAATCTTTCCAATATTATTCACCATTGCTCCTTATATGCAATTAGCCAGTCTGCTGCAGCACATAACAATGGATTTTTAGAAAACAGCATCAGTTCCTCCTGATGCTGGGAAAACCACTGTGGCGTTTTCAAACTCAAAGGAAAAACCATTAAGCAGTAGTACTGGTATCCACAATCTATCCTAACAAATGAAGGGGCAATACCTGCAGTCACAACGGCACCATCTGTTTCATTCTTATGATAAGGAGTGCCCAAGTGCTTCTACAACAGGGGCCTTTAGACCCACATTTGCAGCACTGAAGACCCACATTTGCAGCCACTGAAGCTCATTGCCAGTCCTGCAAAGACCCCCCCCCCCCCCCCGACAACCCTGGCATTTTCTTTAAAAAATAATCTTGGCACAGCTTTGCAGCAATTTCCCCTGAAAACTGAACTGGAAGCTGAAAATGCATAAAAATGTGCAAAAACATCCCATTTCCACTACTGCTGTTTTTGTATGAAACTCTCAAAATGACACACCTGAAAAACTGAGCCCTGTACAATTGTCAACTATTATTCTACAGTATTCCTTTCCAGAGCTTCAAGGCTGGGAAAGGTAGCAGAAAAAATGTTTCAAACTCAACAAAGCTGGGAGTAATGCACCATAACTATAGTATTACACAGGAACTAAAGATCATAAGGTAGCAGAGCTTGAAGTGGGCAACTTGTGGCTTTTCAGATGAGCTCCCATCATTCATGCTGGCTAGCTCTGAAAGCTGCAGTCCAGTACAATCAACACTCCATATGAACAGATTTGCACACTTCAAAATAATGACAATAATACAAAAAGAAAACCCCACGTTTCCCATTTTATATAAGTGGCACCAATTTACTATGTGCACAAATAAGACTTGAGTATCTACATATTATAGCATCCATGGGGAATCCTGACACAAAACCTCAACGGATATTGAGGGCCTCAAACTGTCCATTTCAACTTAATTTGTGTAACTTGTTTAACTTTGCTTAATTTGTGTAAGCATACACAAATTAAGGAGTGATGTATAGTGATATAAGAAGATATAATTTTCAATTCGAAACATGTATAGATTACATTGTATAGGGTGGGCCAAAAGTCACCAAGACATCTGATATTTTAATAACTACTTACAACTTTTTAAAAAATTACACATAGTGAAATATAATGTAATTTTATTTCCTTTATATATTGTATATAATGCCATTGTATGGTACATTAAAGCACAATAAGGAATTATTAAATGCTGAAACCCCTTTGTGTCTTCTGGCCCATCTTATATACAGCTATGATAGTCTGGATCAGTATACATAGAAAGGAATATTACAGAACCTTTAAGACAATCTGAAAACAGTATGTATCATAAGTTTTTGTAGAATGAATCTACTTCACCAGATGCACAGTCTCTGAAAGCTTATGTCACAAACTTCTTTCCCTGTTAGTCTCTAAGGTGCTACTATATCCCTTAGAACAGTATGTGCAAGCATTACTGTGGCCAATCAGATCATATTGCTAGAAGTTTTAATGACTTTCTGAACTGCCAATACGCAAGTGTTTTGTTATTTTTTTTTAAAAAAAAATCTGGATGTAGAGAGTGTCCAAGAAATTTCAAATCTATTCATTTAGTTCAATGGAAGCCACATTTTCATTCAAATATGCCTCAATAATTGCACCAAGACAATGTGCTGTTTTTCAACAATTTTATAAAAATACCAATTCATCTTGTGCACTGATGTTACTCAACATGGTGTCCGTAGATTGATGACATCACCTGTTGGACCCTGACATTTCCAGGAAGGAAGGAAGGAAGGAAGGAAGGAAGGAAGGAAGGAAGGAAGGAAGGAAGGAAGGAGAGGTTCAAATATGGCCACCATGTGGAATTCAAAGCTGATGTCCCCCCACATCAGACATTTGAGAAGCACTACTGGACATCACAGTGTTGCCACCTACTGGTTCAATAAGCAAAGACTACATCAGGACAAATGGTGACCTAACATACTGATAGCAGATCTGTGCAATCTTAATCAAGATTCAGATTAATTTTCACTATGCTGTAGTTTCTAGCACTGCTCTAGAAAGTGATCTCTGTATGCTGTAAATTATTCAAAAGTTTTTTAATCCAGTTAGTAATCAGGTCCTACTTGTGGATAACTAGAACTTACAATACCATGACATCTAAAATGGTTGAAGAAATGTGCAACTACACTGACTAATGGAAAACAATTAGAAGACAACCTAATAAACATGTTTTGTCCAGGACAAAAAATCTACACATTTTAAGGCACATGGTGTGTCAAGTGATACCTTGATTTAAGACTTTAATTTGTTCTGTGACTGAGCTCTTAATTGAAATTACTCTTATCTCAAAACAATTTTCCCACTGAAATGCTATTAATCCATTCCGGGACCTCAAAAACCACATCAATTTTTGTTACATGTTTTTAAATAATGTAACAAATAATGTATAAAATTTACTTTAAAAAAACCAAAAATCATCACCCTTCCAAACCAGATAGACATCAACTGATATGATGGGAGGTAATCTGTGCCTCTTTTCCCACTGATCAATGCCTCCTTCCTTGCAGATTATCAGCTTCTTCCATAACTTTTCTCTTTCTAATCCTGATGTTTGGCACAAACAAAGGTCAGCCTTGGTTTGAACTTAGATGGGAGACCAGGGTCCCAGGTGCAGGAGGAAGCATTATTTCAGAGGAAGGAACTGGCAAACACCAGACCCATGACATCCATGTGAAAAAAAGACTTGAAAAGCACAGCCAGAAAGGTTAGGCCAGGTTTGGGCAAACTTCAGCCCTCCTGTTGTTTTGGACTTCAACTCCCACAATTCCTAACAGCTGATACCCCTCCATTCTGGCCAGGTCGCAGGTATATGTTCTTTGGGACGAAGCCCCTGCTCAGCTGCTATGGACGTAGCAGCACTGCTCTCTACCTATCATGGTCTCCTTCCTGGCGCTGTTGACCATGCTGGTAAAAGCCCCTTCTGCCCTCCTTTCCATAGAAAAGCCCTGGTTAAGGTGGCAGGTTGCATGCTCTCACAGAAGTTGTTACCTTGCATGCTAGCTAGTAATTTGGAGCTAGCAAATCAAGCAATGGCTCGTATCTTGAAAAACACAGAAGTCGGGTTGCTCGTAAGTTGAAGTTTCACTGTACAGGCCTACAGTATGGGGCGTAACTATGGGTAAAGGACAAAATTATTAAATCTGTCACTTATCACTTTGCAAATAGGGGAATTAGCCAACACCACCTCAGTAATTTAATGATGCCTAAAGCCCAGAGAAGACAATTATGCTGGGGAAAGTGGAAGGCAAAAGGAAGAGGGGCCGACCAAGGGCAAGATGGATGGATGGCATCCTTGAAATGACTGGATTGACCTTGAAGGAGCTGGGGGTGGTGACGGCCGACAGAGAGCTCTGGTGTGGGCTGGTCCATGAGGTCATGAAGAGTCGGAGACAACTGAACGAATGAACAAAAAAGGCATGAAACCAGATCAACTGCAGAATTTGGTGGATCAATTTTCCCACTGATGGATGCTCAATGGATGCAACTTCAGTTCAGACTCACAAATGGATTTAGGCCAGCATTTCACTGAGATATAAACATCCAGGTGTTCTTACACAAAAAGCAACATTTTCACAAGAACATCTGATTGTTCTCTCAATTCACATACACTGGTTTATGGATTATCATTAGACTGTCAGAATGAGTGCCAATTACCAACCAAACAGGAAGCCTATATAAACAGCAGATGCAGCAACATTCCCATCCGCTCTGGTTACAAGGCCATTATAGCAGTTACCCAGCTGCGGAAAACAAACAAACTGTAAGTAAATGCAAGGTACGTTGGTAATATGTCTAGATCAGCAACAGCTAGTGACTTATATTCCTCATGGCGATTTTGTTCTCTGAGTTTAATTCCATGCAGACCTCACTGCAAATAGGTAATGGAATAAAGTTAGCATTGGCAAAATGGAAGAGCTCTTTCAAATCTTTGATTTCCTCTTTCTTCTATGTTATCTTTTGCCTTTTGTACTTCTCCATTAGATTTTATGGCTCTGTGAGCTGTGATTGTCTTGATTTTTTTTTTTAATTCAAGGCTTAGAAGGTTTAAAAGTTCCTTGCTATGAGGGCCCTTGTAAAAGTTTGGCAGCAAAGGATTGCCAACACTAGCGCACATGCTCAAAGATAGCATTTCTTACAAACAAATACCACACATGTTTATGTATAAAATCCAAAATGCCATATTGAAATATGGAACTTTCATATTATGACTTGATGCCATTATTTCATTGAAGAAGAAGAAATACAATTTACAGGAAGAGAATGATTAAAATATGCATGACTGACAGAAAGTTGTATAGCTGTGGTCTAACTAATTACAGTAAATAATATACATCTGTTATAAGTATCAAAGCAAACAAAGTTTTGCTTTACTTCATGTATAAACTGTTGTGTTCCCTTAGATTAGCATGTGTACCATAATGCAATGAAACGAAATCATTAATACTTTGTATTCATTTTTCTGTCACATTTTTATTTATTTAAATATTTGTGTGTATATTCAATGATAACTCATTCACTATGCTACAAGCAGAACATTTTAAATCAGAATTAGTTATCGATCTGAAATGTTACCGATCTGGTTTCACAATCCTATTTTGGCTCAAATCTCAAGTGTGGAATGCTTAAGATTCCACACCCATGGTGAAAATCCCACACTAGATCCAAGTGGCATTTATCTCCTCAGTGCCAGAGTATGCATGGGAATAAGAAAAATACAAAACTCTACACTCTGCTCTACACTTATGGCTATGCTTAACTAGCAGCCATAAGCTGCAAAGAATTCAACGCAGATGAGGAAGAGGAAACATGAATCCTCCAGTTTATTTTCCAGACACTGTTAACTGTGAAGAAAGGACAACCTCAATCTCTGGACAGACCGAAAAGACAACATGGGTGTACAGGAGTGATTGGAGTGATGTATTCATTTCCACCAAAAACATATATTATTAGGATGGTAGCATAGTGCACAAGTCATTCTAGGATGGACAAGGGAGTCATTTCCTCTGTTTCCCATCATAGACATACAGTAGCTGAGACATGGCAGGTCGGTATCTTTTGCAGGCTTATTTACAAGGTCACTGCAACCATGATAATATGGTTGCATTTTGCTTATGAAATTTCTAATGTTAATATTCATACAGGACTGCATTTATTTTGAAAACTTGCTACAAAACATACAGATTGGAATTCACACAAGCTTTCATTTTTTACTGAAGTGGTTCTCTAGTGTGAATGTCTCCAAAACATCATCATCATCCATACACCTTTCCCCAAGACTAAAAGTGGGGTACAGCAGTGTCAAAATACAATAAATAATGAAAAACCATATAGATAACTAAAACAATATAGAATAAGAACATATCACACAAAAATCTAGGAAGTGTGTCGAATCTCTTTCATTCCAGTTCATCCCAGTCCAGGGTCAGCTAATAAAAAGGTCCTCTGGCTGACAGTTGTTACTCATAACAGTCAGTCAAGCTGAACACTGACTGGATGCATAAGCTTAGGGAAAATCCTAGGGATACAGGACACATATACTGAGTCAGTTTACTAGCAGACAGGCCTTTTCTCATGTTTCAGCTGTGTGCAACTTGTATGTCCATGATGAGGAACAAAGGCCAAGACTCCCTCTTCCACCCTAACATGGATTCTTCCCACAGAGGTGGTATAATCACATGTTCTATCAATCATGCTAATAATCCTTTATCATTTGGATCATGGTACAGTGACCATGTTTTCTCAACATTGGCAAGACTCCAGGTATTTTCCCATGACTGAATTCAAGGACTCTTGAGACATCTTAAAGCCTGACTTGAGAAGCTACTATTACTTCATTTACTGGCAGGGAGAAGAGCTGAGATAAATGCAGGGGCTTCCCAATCGGCCAAAAAGGCAACTAATATGGTTATCTAATCTTTCCAAGGCACACGTCAACCCCTTTCATGCCTTAGGACACTAACCTTTTGTGCAAATATAAAATCTACATATGAAACTGCATTCTGAATTAACAAAGTATTTACAT
Source organism: Anolis sagrei (assembly GCF_037176765.1). Lineage (NCBI taxonomy): Eukaryota > Metazoa > Chordata > Lepidosauria > Squamata > Anolidae > Anolis > Anolis sagrei. The sequence goes on along the minus strand of NC_090021.1, from coordinate 141,574,504 downwards.
GCATACTAGCCAATTAATTCAATGAGAACGGTAAATACAGAGACAGTTTGTACTGAAATTGAAAACAGCAGCAGATTTTTTTGTCATGTCAGAAGTGACTTGAGAAATTGCAAGTCACTTCTGGTGTGAGAGAATTGGCCATCTACAAGGACGTTGCCCAGGGGACGCCCTGATGTTTTATGATCCTGTGGGAGGCTTCTCTCATGTCCCCGCATGGGAAGCTGGAGCTGACAGATGGGAGCTCACACCACTCTCCGGATTCAAACAGCCGACCTTTGGTCAGCAGTCCAGCCGGCACAAGAGTTTAGCACAACTGGGGGCACAATAATAATAGAAAAATCATAGAATTTCATATCTTCATAAGAGAAGCATCAGATATACTGAGTATCCCTTATACAAAATACTTGGGATTAGAGGTGTTTTGGACTCACCCACCCCCAGATTTTAGTATACATGTATTTACATATATGTACATAATTTTTTTTATTTATTTAGGGAATTTCTATGCCGCCTTTCTCCAATGGACTCAAGGTGACTTACAAAATCATTAAATCATACAAAATAATAATAATAATAACATTGGTAAGATACCCAAATTGGTTACATAAATGTGTCCTTGTAGGACATTAAAATTACAATTAAATTAAATTAAATCAGTCAAAACATTCCCATATGGTGAAAAATACTATATGGTATTATAAACTACTGTAAAATCCTAGGCTTCTGTTACAATTCAATTAAAAGCTACTCCAAACATAATGACCACTGCTTTATCAATGGGCATTATATACATAAAAACGCAAGCCATAAACTATTTTTACAACTACACAGTCTCTTTACAGAATAATTTACTGGGATAACTAAAATATTTATTTATTTATAAGAGAAGGCATCTGTTATTAGTCTTGGGTTAGTTTCTTAAAGCTTGATTCAATTCACAGTTGATGTTTCTTTTCATTACTGCTTATTATATTGTTTACTCTGTGATGCAGTCTAAGTAAATAAACAGGACACAGATAAGTACGCTCCGTGATCAATTCTGATCCAGACTATGGCCACAGCATTGTGGAGCACCTAAAGTTTCTGTCATAGTCCAGCACAAAAATGGTACAACAAGAGTAAGTCCATTATTGAGAAGAGAAACTACTCAACTCTTTACAGCTCAAGCCTTGTCTGGATCGAGTTTAAATCTATTCATTTTTATCCATAGTTATTAAAAATTTACCACCTGTACCCACTAGCAGAGGTACAAACTATGTGTTATTTATATACTGATGATATAAAATTATATATTGATGATACAATTCTCCAACACCCAAATGATCTTTCCAGTTTAAGATTAATAATGAGCACAGAGACCAATACAAAACTGTGCCTTTCCCCATAGGGCCCCTCTGCAGCAGCAGCATCCAGAAAATAAGAATTTAACTGCTGTAGTTAGGCAGTTGCTAGCTAGAGATAATGAAGCTTTGCTTCATTAATCTGCAAACGTTTTGAAATAGCAAGTATGACCAGTCATTTCTGTACTTAGGAAAATGTGTTGAAAAGGGTCAGAAACCAAAAAGGATTACATGACACTTCTAAAAAGATTGCATGAGCTATGGTTTGAACAACTTTCTATACTTCAATGTTAACTGAAATGAAGAAACCAGCTAATAAAGTGTCAATTTTGTACAGCACTCTCTATGACAAGTGTAATATAATATTATAATAAACTGGACCCAGTATATGAAAAAGTATTAGTGTGAGAAACTAAGAGGATCAATCTCCCAGGGACAAAACACACCCTTTGTGTGCATATAGCCCGAAGTCCAACCACAGCACCTCCAGTCAAAGTCATGAGAAATGTAAAGGTTTATCAAAATGGTGAATGGAGCTAGGAACAGGAAATTGTTCCATGCAGTACTATTTACAAGGCACCTTTAGGCTTACTGGCATTAAAAGCCAGCTATTGTCTAACTTCTCTGCATTAACTCTACATAGACTTACATTTGTTCAAAGGTCAGATGTAAAAATGGAAGCTGTGACATAACAAAGATGCAGTTTTACATCTATTCAAACAAGAAAAAATAACTTGACACTACATAAAATAATTATCACACACATTTAACTATATTTAAAATATGACCAACCATGAAACCTTGCCTAGTTAGAAAGAAATCAACAATGAAATCTTAATCACATATGTATTATTTTCCATAATGTCAATGATCTGTATGTCTCTTATCCAAGAGAGCAGAAGTCAAATATGGTGCCATCACTACAGCTACTTTTAGAAAAAAATGTGGTGGCTTCTCTAGTCAGCAGTTACAGCAAACAAAAAAGCTATTGCACACAATCAAAGACGAAGATTTTTAGCAAGATCACATTTCATTACATCAGTGGTTCCCAACCTTTTTTTGGCCTGGGACCACTTGGACCAGGGACCACTCTCCAACATTAGTACCAAAAAGTTTACAAGTCTGTTTTCGTTCAACTTTAGGTTTTAGGTGCCGATTCAGAAAATTGCAATGGATAGACCACATCAGCTCCAGTTTCTGATACAGAACATAAGCCATGATCAGTGACAGGGAAGGAGTGGCAGGTGGTGCAAAAGTAGCGGAAATAAAATCATTAAATAAATAAATAAAGAGGAAGGAGGTTTGCGGCCCAGATTTTTGTCCTCTCAGCCCACTGGTGGTCCGCGGCCCAGAAGTTAAGAACCACTGCATTACATTTTCAATCTAACCAATAGAAGATATTTTAGCCATACAATGGCTGGAATTCCATTTATGTATTACTTTAGCAGGTACATTTTCTCAGTGTTGTAGAGTGGTGGCAAGGGAAGACGTTCAAAATTTGTCCCCTCCAAGCAGACTGCTGTTCCAACACCTTACTTTCCTCATATCTGGGATACCCATGGAATTACACTGGCACAGCACACCAATTCAATTATAATAAGAAGAACTAATGAACCAATCCGAGTTGGCCTGTTTTGGTACAATGGCAAATAAATGTACAGCCACCCTGTTATGAAGAAATGCTTCTCTTTGATATACTGCTGACTTTATTAAATTATTAAATTAAAACATTATGCTGGGGGCAAACTGAAAGTTTTCGAGAGGACAACAGATCTGTTAAGTAAACATCAGAAGTGATTAAAAAAGTACTTTTCCATGCTGATTCTTTTAAGATTATTATAAGAATTTGGAGGTTTAACTGCTCTGAGTGAGTCCCATTGGGGAGAGAGGGCAGTCTATACATAAAGTATTTTGTATTATTATTATTATTATTATTATTATTATTATTATTATTATTATTACGAGACTTTGCTGGGGAATGAAATAAGTTACTAAAATCTATTAAATGGATATTTAGGGGGCTGGGGATCAAATTCCAGATTATAGTTACAGAAGCAAGAAGGAAAACAGATTATCTGGTGTTCCAGGTACAATCATTCCTGCCCTTTATGGCAAATAAGAAGTAAAGCCCATGGCATATTGGACACAAAACAAGACTAATTGTAGGTTGTCTCTCATTCAACTGAATTTTCTAAAATTCTACCCTTCATATTTAGAGAATGTACTTCTCTAAATGTGAAGGGTAGAACTGTAGAAAAATTTAATGTCTTCCCACCACACATTTCAAAAGACTAGGTTTAATTTTTGTAAGCATGTGTATTTTAGAGGGGGAAGAATTTTAATGTCTGCTCATAAAAGTATTTCAGAAAAAAGACCTACTGTGGAAACAGAAATGGAAACCACCTTTAAAAGAGATGATTGTATCTTCTCCAAATAACAACTGAGTTAAATATTCTCATAAGATGTGCTATGGGTCAATGCAGAGAAACAGTAGTTACTACAATGAGCAATAATGCTAGTTTCCTGGCCTACCTATGAGATAGCATATTGATTAACAGATCAAGGTGATTCTATCATGGGGTTTTCTTGGCAGTTTGCATGGCTGAGCAAAGATCCAAACTTTGGTCTCCCAAAGTACTAGTCCAGCATGCAAGCACAACATTCCACTGGCTCTCACCAACTTTTAGAAACCACAGCTTAACCTGCAGAACGATTTCCAAAATAGGTTTAATCCACTTTGGCTCCAAAATGGTTAACCTCTGTATGCAGCACATGTAGTACTGGTCAGCTACAGAATTGTTCTCTTTCATCTAGAAAGGAAAGTTACCTTAGTTACTAATTGGGGCCCTAAAACCAAGATTGAGTAACACAGAGGTTCGAAAGCCTTAGGCATTGATACGAGATAGGAAATTTCCAGAGAGGATACTTTTTCATTTCTAGAATTGCTGTGTTTTACAAACCATACTGAGTGGTCACTAGCAGCATTGGGTAGATATTTGTAGTTTATTTTTCCCCATGGCATCTCCATGAAACATTATATCAAAAATGTCTGTCTTTTCATTAACAAACATATTTTCTTTGTAAATCATAAGGAAGGGGAGGAGAAGGTGACAACAATCGAAACCCAATGCACACATAAAAGAGTTCCAAGTGATTTAGGATACTACTACATTTTCCAATTCAAACATTTCCAGAGAACTTGTATTTCTGTAGCTATAAATATAAACATCCTGCTTTCAGGTAGGGAAAATATCTTAGAACTAGGACATTTCCATATTAAGGGATAGCCACTTCTGCCAATCTTTTCACGCAGTGTCCCAAAGTCTTACGGACAAATTTTCAGTAAATTACGAGGAAAGCAGAGGAAAAGAGAAATAAATAAGGATCTCCTTTGTTATCCATTTCTCCAGTGGAGGAATCCTGGGAACACTAGACACAGCCAAAATATCAAAGCTATTTCTATAGAAATTGATAAAACCATTATTCTAGAGAAAAGCTTAGAAAGTGAATGTCTCTATAATTTTTAAATGGGCAGCAATATTTATTTATTGCTGTCAAAACAAAAAAACCCCATCCCTAATCTTGGGACACATTAAAGATTAAAATGTAATACTGTACAAACTAATGTAGTATTGCAGGCACTTTACAGTGACTAATAATGAGTAGCATATTGTGGTAATACATGTACCAACAGAAATCCAGCTTTGCCCTCTTGTGCTCCACCCTTTCAGATGATACTGTGGTTCAAAATCCATCAAAAATGATGCAGGCTTCAGGGTAGAAGGGCTGCAACTAGAAGCAAGAACTGCCAAATTAGGAGGCAAAACCAAAAAGTACTTCTGATCACAACAGGAACTGTGGGTATATGACACAAACGTTGATTTCATTAAAACAAGTTTTCCAGGACTTCCAATTATGAACTCAAGAGTACTCTTCAACTATTTTCCCTGCTGGTCATCAAAAAATAAATATTTTCTCTGTAATAGGAAGACAGAAAATAGCCACACATTTTCCTATCATGTAAAGAGTGCTTCTCTCCTGTTTATTGGATAATCATTTCCAATTCTAGTCTTACTTTTCAGAGTACAGACTAATTTTAAAGAAAATCTACAATACCATTCTGCTTAGCTAACAACGTAAGCTGACAAAAGTTGAAACATCAGTATGGTACGATAATTATCCAGTGCTGCACACACAGTTTAATGGTGCTGAGTATTGCTTTATACTGCCTGCGGTGGATGTCTTCATGAAGAAGATTAACAGGAATCTCTACTCATAATGTTGTAAATAGTATCTTATTTAATCAGAACCTTCATGTTTAGAAATGTTATATGCTGGCACCATTTTGCTTTTAAAGCAATCTGAACCCCAAAGCAAGTGTATGGCCTTTGAAATTTGGGAGGTAAGAAGGGGAAAAAAACCTTTCATCACAAAAAACCCTAAATCTACAATATACTATTTACATATGCTACACTAACATGCTTTAACTTGAATATGTAAATTGCAAATCAAACAAGTCAAACACAAACAATAACCATAGCTTCTGAAGGTCACAGTGAATCTCCGGTGTACTGCAGGTTCAAATATTGCATTACTTCCTCATATATTTCTTTCTACAAGGGCTACCGAATTGGAAAAGTTCATAATTATATTATCTTGCATACTTACTGGGAACACAAATTTTTTTAAAAGCACTCAACAAGTGTCTGTGAGATTTCTAATACTAGTGCCCAAGCAGTTGCTCTTTTTAGGCTTCTCAAGTGTTCCTACAAAATTAGAAAAAACATTTTAATATAGCTCTCCCATTATGTAATTATTGGGGTTTTTTGCCTTCATTCCCTATAGGTAGACTCTAACCCTTGAATTTGTGATTCAATGAAATCCAGATCTGTAGGAATAATTTGCAAGGCCACACCCAAGGGGGATGGAATTCACTGATCAAACTTATCTATGGTGTATTTGGAAAGCTGTTGCTGCCTGAGATATAGCACACAGCTCTGACACAGTTTGTCTATTGAAAGGCATAATCTTTAGTTACTATTTCCTGATCTACTAATATTACACTTGGCTTGTATTCAGAACACACACCTTTACTACCCAAATCTGTTTGACCGTGAGACTGTTAGCACCATTCCCCAGAATTGGAATTTTGAAGCCTCAGCGACCTAAAATACTGCACTACAACCACCAGCAATCACAATCAGACCTCTCATGTTGTTTGTGTTGAAAATATTATGAAAGTTTACTATCCACTCACTGAGTGCAATTCATTCAGCATTGCATTCCAGATTCCAGAAAGCCTTTTTAAGTAGTTGCCACCAGATTATAAGATACAAAGCAATGTACATGGCACTATGGATTCCAACTTCTACTAGAGCAGTGGTTCTCTACCTGTGGGTCCCCAGCTGTTTTGGCCTACAACTCCCAGAAATCCCAGCCAATTTACCAGCTGTTAGGACTTCTGGGAGTTGAAGGCCAAAACATCTAAGGACCAACAGGTTGAGAACCCCTGTTCTAGAGCAATAAAAATATCTATTTTTATTCTCAGTGAGCTGCACTGATCTGAAGATTTTCAAGAATTTACAATTCCCCTTCTTCTGACCCATGTAGCAAATAGATATTTTTAGCTACAGCACAGCTAAAACCAAGAATGTTTCTCCTGGATTTGGAGTTCAATAGGCTGTTCTCCAGTATGGAGAATTTAATCTAACATCCTATTTTCTTTTTAAAAGGTATACACGCTTTTACATTAAAAGACCCGTATTAAACATTAAATAATAGTCACAGCCAGCAAAATAAATCTTCATTAGTATTTAACTATTGATTTGAAGACAGAGAATAAGTTGTAATAAAGTCCAATTCATCACAAACAATGGTTCTGAAAATGCACTACATAAGCTATCAAGAAAAAAAACTTTTTTCCCCGATATTACCCAATTACAAAAGTGTTGACCCAACAATGGTACAAACTTCAATAGTTTAGCTTCCATATCTAAAAAAATATAAAAAATAAAGACTGAAAATGAAAACAGAAATGCTGTGATATCACCTTCACTGAAATCAGGCATTCCAGTGCAGGTATGAAAAAATGGTCCTACCCTGCTAGCCATGCAAGCCATGCTTCTTGAGTCTGAAGTTTAATGGTCTGGCCAGCCATGTATCAAACTAACTTCATTAAAACTTTTGAAAGTTCAATGCAATGGAACAATGAAATGTGAATTCTTCATGGGGTTTTTCCAAAATCTAGGCTGTCACATTAAATATATTTAGCTAATTAAACAGAAGCCTAAAAAGAACAAACAAATTTGTACCAAATCTGTTTTAATTACACTACGTAATGTGGTAAGAGGCAAAGTTTCCACATGAATCTAGGACACAAGCTTGCCGGCAACCTCATTATATCTCTTCAGCAACCAAAGTGTTTATGGATAGGCAGTCTCCTTTACCAGGGTCCACAAGGTCTGATTGGCCTTTGTGGTGAGCAGTTATTTAGGATCCCCACTGAATTCATGCAAAGACATCCATTCCTCTGGCACATACACAAAGGATTAAGAGAAGTATAACTTTCACTTGTTAAGGATCTGCACAGTTCAGAGGGGAATCACTGTTGCTGCTTCAAAGTATTGCCAAAACCCAGGAAAAGATAGATTCTCCCACCTCTATGAAATCTGTGCATGGAGGACAGAGACATTCTTACTGCTTCCTCCCATCAGCAGGAAGCACTGCTCCCTATTTTCAATGCATGTAGAATAGGGACAAGTCAGGGAAAGTTGGAGTTGGAAAAACAGATGTAGATTGCTTTTACAGAAGTTGAGATTGGCAAGTAACCCCCTCCACACACACACACATTTGTAGGCCCCTTGTCCCATCTGTCATTCAAGGGAGTACTTAGTAAAATCACACCTGTCTTGATTAGAAAAACATTAAATATAAAATAGTTCTGAAGACACCAAACAGAATGAGAATAGGGAAAATAATAATAAGAGATGCACCTTTGTAGCCAGGTTGAATTTTTTATGGCTAGTTTGATTGCTATATAAACAAAGGAGCTACTTCCTCCCCTTTTCCACAGCTGAGACTGTCTGGCAAACAAGTCCTAACATGCCATTCAGAGAGGAGACACAACAGAGCAGAGAAGCACCTCCAATCCATGCTCTCCTACTGAGACTGGAAAGCATTTTTGAGGAGACTATGATTTGGTGGGGCTATGAACCAGTTGCTTCATGAATTGGAATACAGATATGGGGAGGGCAACTCAATCTGCCTATAATTATTATTATTATATTTATTAATATCCTGCGTTCGTCTCTTTAACAAGGCTCAGAGTAGATTACAATAAATAAACTATTATTATTATATTAATAATATGGCAGTGTGAACTCAAGATAACCCAGTTCAAAGCAGATATTGTGAGATATTCTGCCTTGATATTCTGGGATATAAGGCTGTGTGGAAGGGTCGATAGATTATCTGGCATTGGGGACTCATATAATCCAGTTTAAAGCAGAAAACCTGGGATCAGATCCTGGGAAATAAAGCCTGTCTGGAAGGGCCTAAGAGAAAAAAATGGCTCACTGTGTCCCACTGTATGAACTTGTCCACACCCTGAGATCTTAAGAAGAGGCCCTTCTCTTAGTCCTGCCTCGATCTCAAGTTCAGCTGGTGGGAATGAGAAAGCAGGCCTTCTCGGTGGCTGCCCCTCGACTCTGGAACTCCCTTCTTCCCAGGGAAGCCACAATGGCCCTTCCCTGCTGTCCTCCTGGCAGCGGCTAAAACCTTTTTATTCAGGCATGTGTTTCAAGATGAAGGTGTTTAAGTCAGGGGGAGCTGTGGTTTTAAATGTTTTTTATGGTTTTAACCTGAATTGTTTTAAATATGAATGATACTTAATACTATTTTGATAATTATATAGTCTATATTTCAAGTTATATTATAATACTTTTAACAGTAAGCCGCTTTGAGTCTCTGTATGGAGAGAAGGTGGAATATAAATAAACAACATCATAATATGTGCTTTGAACTGGGTTATCTGAGTCCACACTGCCTTATGTTCAAGTTCAAAGCAGATAATCTGGGATTTTATTCAGCTATGTGGAAGGGTCCTCGGAATATGAAGGCAGGAAATCCCACAATAAATACTTTGAATTGGAATATATTAGAGTGTGGACTCATATAAGCCAGTATAAAGCAGAAAACCTGGGATCAGATCCTGGGATATAGGACCTGTCTGGAAGGGCCCTGGGTTATCCGAGGACCCTTCCACACAGCCCTAAATCCCAGAATACCAAGGCAGAAAATCCCACATTATCTACTTTGAACTGGAATGTATAGCAGTGTGGGCTCAGGGCCCTTCCACACAGCCCTAGATCCCAGAATATCAAGGCAGAAAATCCCACAATATCTGCTTTAAACTGGGTTATCTGAGTGCACACTCAGATGACGTGGGATTATCTGGCTTGATATTCTGGGATATAAAGCGGTGTGGAAGGGCCCTAAGTCCACACTCAGATAATGTGGGATTGTCTGCCATGATATTCTGGGATATAGGGTTGTGTGGAGGGGCCCTAAGTCCACACTCAGATAATGTGGGACTTCCTGCCTTGATATTCTGGGATATAGGGCTGTGTGGAAGGGCCCTAAGTCCACATTTGGATAATGTGGGACCTCCTGCCTTGATATTCTGGGATATAGGACTGTGTGGAAGGGCCCTAAGTCCACATTCAGATAATGTGAGACCTCCTGCCTTGATATTCTGGGATATAGGGCTGTGTGGAAGGGCCCTAAGTCCACATTCAGATCATGTGGAACCTCCTGCCTTGATATTCTGGGATATAGGGTTGTGTGGAAGGTCCCTAAGTCCACATTCAGATAATGTGGAACCTCCTGCCTTGATATTCTGGGATATAGGGCTGTGTGGAAGGGCCCTAAGTCCACATTCAGATCATGTGGAACCTCCTGCCTTGATATTCTGGGATATAGGGTTGTGTGGAAGGTCCCTAAGTCCACATTCAGATAATGTGGAACCTCCTGCCTTGATATTCTGGGATATAGGGTTGTGTGGAAGGTCCCTAAGTCCACATTCAGATAATGTAGGACCTCCTGCCTTGATATTATGGGTTATAGGGCTGTGTGGAAGGGCCTTAAGTCCACATTAGGATAATGTGGGACCTCCTGCCTTGATATTCTGGGATATAGGGCTGTGTGGAAGGACCCTAAGAGATAAAAAGGTCTTGAGCTTCCCCACACCACCTGGGTCGGGTTCCTTGAGGTTTCGGGTGAACGTGTGAGCAGGAAGCTCACGTGGCAGCAAGGCCAGCAGAGGAAGCTAGGCCCGCCGCCGCCACCCCATATTCCTAGACTATTCCCTTCCACACAGCTGAATAAAATCAAATATTGTGGGATTTTCCGCCCTGATCTTCTGGGCTATATGGCTGTGTGGAAGGGCCCTCTCTCCCTCTGGAACTGGGGATGTTGGGAGCAGAGGGAGAGGACATGGGAGGCAAAAAAAGGGGGGGGGGGAAGGAGGGACCACTGCCCAAGGTTGTCTCTTCCCCCCACCCTCTCCTCTTTCCCCTCGTCTCACCCTCGCGCCGCCTCCAGGCTCTTGATGAGCTTCTTGATCTTCCAGATCTCCACGTTCCTGTCGGCAGCGCTGGGATCGTCCGCCATCTTCTCCTCCTCCTCCTCCTCCCTCCGCCGCCGCCTCCTCCTCCACCGCCCCTCCTGCGGCTGGAGTCAGCCACCGCCGAGGCCCACGAAGCAGAAAGGAATCCAGGAAACGGGGGAAGAGAAACACAGAGAGAAAAGGAGGAGGAGGGGGGGGAGGAAGAGAAGTGAGCGCTTCAGGCTTGGCTCCCTCTCTCTCTCTCGGGGTCGGAGCGTGGCTGCCACCCTGCCGCCCTCTCTCCTCTTCCTCCTCCCTTCCCTTCCCGCCTGCGCCTCCACTGAGGGGCTCCCTCCCTCGCGCTCCCGCTCGCGCCGAGCGGAGGGACGCACAGACGCGCGCGCTCACTCACTCACTCACCTCAGGCCCGGCCGCCGCCTCGCCTCTCCCCTCCCCGCGCGCCTTCTTCTTCTTCCTCGCTGGCTCGCGCTCGCCTTCCTCTCCCTCCTCCTCCTTCTCTAGACGGCAGCGAAGGGCTCCCCCGCGTCGGCGCTTGTGACGTCGCTAACCGGCTTCTTCCTTCCTTTCCTTTCCCCTCCGCCTCTTCTCCTGCTCTTCCCCCCTCCCTCTCGCCTCTCCTCCGCGCTGCATGTGTTGCAATCGCCTCACATGGGGCGCCTGACATCATTTCCGGTCCCCTGCCCCAGGGAGGGGGCAACTCTCCAGTAAGGCGGCCAGGGAAGCTTTCCGACACTTCTCCTTCTGCCATTGGTTGCGAGGCCGTGGGCGCTTCCTCGCCATTGGCTGCCCGCCTGCTGGGAAGGATAGTTTTCCTTCCCTGTTGAGCTCTCGCGTTGTCTTGTCTCACCTGCGTGATCGAGACCGTGGATGGGTTTTTTAAAGGGGCCGCGCCCGCCTTTCGAGGACGATGCCTGCGAGGGAAGGAAGGAGGAGCCAGTTGCTGCTTTGGCCGGGCGGGCCTTTGCAGGGACGAAAGTTCAACGAGGTGTCAAAGGGCCCTTCCACACAGCCATCTCACCCAGAATATCAAGGCAGATCATCCACAATATTTATTTTATTTATTTGCTTTATTTTTACCCCGCTCTCTGTCACCCCAAAGCGGCTTTGAACTGGGTTATATGGCAGTGTGGACTCAGATAACCCAGTTCAAGGCAGATATTGTGGATGACCTGCCTTGATATTCTGGGATAGAAGGCTCTGTAGAAGGGCCCCTAAAATATCAAGGCAGATCATCCACCATATCTGCTTTGAACTGCATCATATGGCAGTGTGGACTCAGATAACCCAATTCAAGGCAGATATTGTGGAATTTTTTTTTGTCGTGTCAGGAGCGACTTGAGAAACTGCAAGTCGCTTCTGGTGTGAGAATTGACCGTCTGCAAGGATGTTGCTCGGGACGGCCGGATGATTTGATGTTTTTATCATCCTTATGGGAGGCTTCTCTCATGTCCCCGCATGAGGAGCTGGAGCTGATAGAGGGAGCTCATCCGCCTCTCCCCGGATTCGAACCTGTGGCCTGTCGGTCTTCAGTCCTGCGGCACAGGGGTTTAACCCACTGCACCACCGGGGGCTCCTATATTGTGGATGATCTGCCTTGATATTCTGGGATAGAAGGCTCTGTAGACGGGCCCCTAAAATATCAAGGCAGATCATCCACAATATCTGCTTTGAACTGGGTTATATGGCAGTATGGACTCTGACAACCCAATTCAAGGCAGATATTGTGGATGATCTGCCTTGATATACTGGGCTATAGGGCTCTGTAGAAGGGCCCCTAAAATATCAAGGCAGATCATCCACAATATCTGCTTTGAACTGGGTTATATGGCAGTATGGACTCTGACAACCCAATTCAAGGCAGATATTGTGAGTGATCTGCCTTGATATACTGGGCTATAGGGCTCTGTAGAAGGGCCCTAAAATATCAAGGCAGATCATCCACAATATCTGCTCAGAACTGGGCTATCTAAGGGCCTTTCCACACGCCCTTTATCCCAGGATCTGATCCCAGATTATCTGCTTTAAACTGGAATATATGAGTTCTCACTGCCAGATAAACCGGGATAAACATAATCTGGGGTCAGATCCTGGGATGAAGGGACAATGTGGAAATGCCTTGCATCCACACTCCCATATAATCCAGTTAAACATGGATTTTGTACAGTTGTGTGGAAGGTGCCAAAGTTACACAGTGCTGGAAATAGGTGCTTTCCAACATTTCAGTGGCCAAAGCCAAGCCAGTGCTGTCATTACTGGCTAAAAACATTGCCCTTGTTTGTTCAGTGCCAGTCTATGAATTTATTTGGCCATAGTTGACTTTAAAGCAAGACTGGGTGAAGTGTGGCCCTTACAAACAGGACTACAGCTCCCATCAATGGTGAAGAAGGGTGTCCATTTAAATAAAAATGCATCGGGACCTTCATGTTGTTTTGCTGAATCAGGCCTCACAGCTTGTGTCCACCCCAAAATTTAGTTTCCCAACAGTGGTCTGCCAATTGTTTCTCACTGCTCTATAAACGGAAAATGATCTTTGGCACAAGGGGTTGGGAGGGATAGCTAAAAGGGCTGTGCAATTTTTTCATTACTTGTCATAAGGCAGATCAAATGTGTTAAATTTGTACTTACGACGCAACATCCGATCTATAGGCATGGCCTGCACCCAAACTTAAGAATCGAAACTTACCCAATCCTTTTTTGTTTGAATTTTGTAAACCTCGGGAGCCTCCCAAAGTCAGTTTCATTTTCGGCGCAAGGAAGCAAAGCAAAGCCAAAAAGGCTGCCTTTCGTCTTTTAATTAATGGCCTCTCACCATTAGGAATGGGAAGCAGCAGGAAGAAAGCAGAGTTTGCTGGAAAAGAGACTAGAGAAAGTACAGAATTCTGGGAAATGTAGTTTGGGAAGGCGAGGAGCAATATGCCAGAGAATTCAAAGGGCCCTGCCCTAAACTACATTTCCCAGAATTCTGCTCAGCATCAGAAAGCCCCAGTCAGGATAGGGGAGAGATTTTTCCCTCCATAGAAGCAGCCAGCCAGAGTTCCAATAAATTGTTGAATCTGAGGAATTATACTTCTATTAAATCAATCTCTGTGCTGGGTTGGGAAGAAAGTTCTATTGGTTAATATGAGAGGCATTCAATGAAATAGCTGTTGTGGCTTTAAAAAAAAACATGTTTTTGTCAAAACCTTTTTTTAAAAATCCCTAAAATCAGTAGCTGTATTAAAGGGGAGCTTGGAGCAAGGGCAAAAGTGATATTCTCAGGAGAGAAAGATGGTTATGTAGCAATTGAATAAGAGGAAGATGATGATGGTGTGTTAAGAACCACAAGGCAGGCACGGAGGAATAAGTGCATACAACAGAGGTAAGACAAGATAGCACACACCTTTCCTTTAAGAACTGTAACCCAGTGTGTTCCAGATTTGAGTGAGAATGCCCAACCAGGGCATTGGTCACCAAGAAGGTCCTTCAACATGTGCCATTTACAAGTTCCAATTTGTTAGACTGGAAAAATGCATACTCTCCATATAGTGAGAAGCCAGAAGACTTAACTGGACTAGTGGAGTCAGTTTTTACGTCCCACAATCCAAATTAGGTGGATATTCACCAGCTAATGTTTTCTCTCTTCACTTCAGAAGAGAGGAGGTGCCTTTTTAACTAGGCGTCTTTGATTGCCGAGGAAATGCCCCCAGCTGGACAGAACTCTCCAGAATGGGGATACAGGTGCTTCCACCATAGATCCTAAGTGGGACCCCAACAAGGCAGAAGGCTGTGTAAGTCTTAGCCACTTCCAGCAGACAATAATCAAGGCTCTCAAGAAGGGTCCCCCAAAAACTTTGAACGTTAAGAAAATGCAAGGTAACCCAGGGCAAGTCTGAAAGCCCGGGTACATATTTAGAGCGTCTTTTGGAAGCCTACAGAACCTACTCACCTTATGACCCAGAATCCCCACAGTATGAATATTTCTGAAAGTTGGTGGGAATTATGTTATCTTGTGTCAATATCTTTATGCAATGCTTTTGCAGGGAACTAAAATAAAATCTTGTGTCACTGTATAGAAAATTAAGGAGAGCTCTTGTAGGTTTTTTTTAAAAAAGTTGTTTATAAAAGCTTTGAAAATTCTCCAAAAAGCAGTGGATAAGTGAAACGTTCTGAAACTTGATGTGCTAACAGTGGTTAATGTGTTCTACCATTGTAGCATGTTTCACCTTAATAGCTGTAAAACTGAGGGAGAAAGGAGCCCCTGAACTTTCCCCACTTGCACAATTACTATAATGAAAAAGTAACATAATTTCACTACTCTCGTTATACAAACAAAATTTTCACTAATGACACCTTAACAATTTAGAAACAAAATGCCAGCGCCCCCTAACTGCTTCTAAAGGCCCTTTCACACAGCCGTATAATCCAGAATATCAAGCCATATAATCCACATTATCTGCTATAAACGATTATCTGAGTCCGCACTGCCATATTATCCAGTTCAAAGCAGATAATGTGGGTTTTATACAGCTGTGTGGAAAGGGCCTTAGTTACCTGGCACCCATGGAGATTGGTAGATGCTGGGTAAATGTAGTTTCTGTCTTATTGTTGAAAATAGGTCTAACTAATACTATACCCCATACTATATCGTACCATAAACTCTGTCTTGACTTGATTTTAATATTGAAACACAGTAATTCAATACAAATAAAGACAAATTTAATAACACAGATCTGTATAAAAACAGCTTTTGTCAAAGTATTGTTTCTTTGGATTTTTTTTGCCAGTTACTAGAGTTCTGGTTAACCACGGCTTTACTGTATTACAGTGGAACCTTGACTTAAGAGTGTCCCAACTTTAGAGCATTTTGAGTTAAGACCTGTCATTTGGCTTAGGGTAGTCATGCTGGCCACATGACCTTGGAGGTGTCTACGGACAACGCTGGCTCTTCGGCTTAGAAATGGAGATGAGCACCACACCCCAGAGTCAGACATGACTGGACTTATTGTCAGGGGACTACCTTTACCTTTACCTATACTTGAAATAAGAGCATTTTGAGTTAAGCGCACTACTACCAGAGGGAGCGTTAGTGTGAGAGAACAGAGATTCAAGGGAGCAGCCCTCCGTGCCTTGTACTCTTGTCCACTTTGGGAGATTGCTGTCTTCTTTGTTCTTATCTGTTTTGAAGGACTTTGAATTAGTTGATTTTGTGTGATTTCTATTCCTGGTATGTTTGACTTCATGAAGAGGGAGAGAGCAAGAGAGAGAGGGAGGCTGGAATGAGCATGAAGAAAATAATGCTTCTGTCTCTTCACTTTGTGCTTCCTTGCCACAACTTCGTGCTTCTACCATTTTAAAGTTGATCTTTTTTTTTTGTTTCATTTGAATGTGCAGGTTTTGCCTTGCTGTTACACCAGCCAACACTGTTGCCTCAAATGTGCTTCTTTGCCATAACATTGTGCTTCGACTATTTTAAAGCTGGTATTTATTGTTCCATGTGAATGTGCATTTATACATTGTTATGTATGTTATTTATAAAGTACATTTTTTATTTAAAAGCACATAACAAAAATGGAGGGGGCGGAATGGATTAATAGCATTTCAATGCATTTCAGTGGGAAAATGTGCTTTGAGATAAGAATGGTTTGAGTTAAGAGTTCAGTCATAGAACAAAATAACCTTTTAAGTCAATATGAATGTATCACTGAATAACCATTTCCAAGCCATTTTAGGCCCCTTCTATACTGCCATATAATCCAGATTATAAAAGCAGTATTTTTTTGTTGTATCAGGAGCAACTTGAGAAACTTGCTTCTGGTGTGAGAGAATTGGCCGTCTGCAAGGACATTGCCCAGGGGATGCCCAGATGTTTTGATGTTTTTACCATCCTTCTGGGTGGCTTCTCTCATGTCCCCGCATGAGGAGCTGGAGCTGTTAAAGGGAGCTCATCCATGCTCTCCCCAGATTCGAACCTGTGACCTGTCGGTCTTCAGCCCTGCCGGCACAGGGGTTTAACCCACTCTTTCACCGGGGGCTCCATCAAAGTAGATAATCCACAATATCTGCTTTGAACTGGATTATCTGAGTCTATACTGCCCTTCGGGAGGGTTGAGAAGGCCAGGGTACAAATGTCTGAAATATAATCCAGTTCAAAGCAGATAATCTGGATTTTATATGGTAGTGTAGAAGGGACTCAAGTTCACCTTTTTATGTAGAAAAAGACCTGAAGGTATATTGAAATCACACACATCCAGCATGTCTAGGTCACTTTAACATAGGATGAGGAAGTAAACAAGAGTGCTCTAGCACTCTAGATTTTTTGTAGGGAATGTTGTCATAGAGCAGGCTTGCACAATATGTGGCTCAAGGGCCGGATGCAGGTCTTCCCAGCATTTAATATGGTCCGCAGAGGCCACACTAGAGAGGGAGGTCATATGCAGCACTACAGCAGAGTTGCTACTCTTCCTTTCATCGGTTGCCTCCTCCTCATTTGGGGACAAATCCAGCAACTCAACACCAGTTTTGCTGCTTGCTCTGAGGGAAAGACACCCTTTCACAAATCTTGAGTGAGGCACTATAAACCCCTCTGCGTGCTGGAGAGGTTTAGCCTTTTTAATTTCAGCCCCTTGCTACTGCTAAGATGTGCAGGCTTGACAAGTCATCCTTTGGTTTCTGCCTGTTGGACAAAGCTGAGCATTCAGCGCTGAATCTAGATGGGCAATCTAGAGAGTTGTAATAGTACAAAGAGCTACTGATAGATCTGAGAATCCACGAGACAGTCTTTCTTCTAGTATTGGGCATGCATTGTAATGACCACTACTTTGTCAGCCTAGAAAACAGGCCAGAAGCCAGATTGAAACCAGTCCAGGTGAAACATGCTCTCCAGGAATGTCTTGAGTCCGAGTCAGCAGTACCTGTTCCCATTCTGTTTGGTTTC
Organism: Anolis sagrei; assembly: GCF_037176765.1. Taxonomy (NCBI): domain Eukaryota; kingdom Metazoa; phylum Chordata; class Lepidosauria; order Squamata; family Anolidae; genus Anolis; species Anolis sagrei. Next base: position 141,556,626 of record NC_090021.1, on the reverse strand, counting down.
CAGATTTCATAGTTACTGATAGATGTGTGTGTCATGAATTTAGATAAGCTGTTGTAAGACAGCAAGAACATTCCTGTGAATCACAAAGGTTGTGTAGCCATGATTTTGTTCTCATTGGGAATAATTTGATGCTCCCAAGGAATGTATGAGTGGATCAAGAAAATTGCACGTGTGCGCACACACACACCTATTATTTTTAATCCCGTGTAAGATAATATTCAGAGGTACACATGAAGGTTCAGCCTCTCTCGTGGGTGCTAATTAAGTTCTTTTCATGAATTTATTTATTCAACTGCTCCAGCTATGACACTGAACCAGATTTCATATCAGTGCAAATGCCATCTGTAGGTTAGTCATGCAATACTAGTGCAAACATTTTAAAAGGATATTGCCAGACAAATGGGCCTTTTGCTCGATATCCAATACTCTTTAAGTTAGTGCTTTCATAATAGACCATATTTCAGCTTCCCTTCATGTTTATGCTCAGAGTACTGAAGCAGAGTCTATATCTATATATCAAAGTATGGTTGATAACACAAAGGCTTGATAGATCTGAACCAAACTTAGCCCACAAACCCTTCAACTTCAACTAATTGAGTGGTTTGAATTTTTTTTTTTAAAAAGCATCCTTTTCAGGCCTGTTGTTGAGGGAAAGGACAAAGAGGCTGCAGTTACCAGTAGGTGAAGTGGCCCTCTGTCATGTGACTGGGAATGAAAGGAAGCAAAGCGGAATGGCTGTTGTTACGTCACATGAGTATGAGGGGAAGGGAGGAAGAAAGAAAAGGGGAGAAGAGAGAAAGAAAAAATAAGGGAAAAGATGAAAAAAGGATGAAGGAAGAGAACAAATAAAAAGAAGGAAAGAGAAAGGAGAGGAAGGTGTACAAAAGAGGGCAACAAGAAAAGAGAGTGGTGTATGAGAGAAATGGAGTAAGGAAAGAAAGAGCCACAAATACTACCTGCCCACTGTTGCCACTGCAAGTTACTTCTGGTGTGAGAATTGGCCATCTGCAGACATTGCCCAGGAGACGCCCGAATGTATTACCATCCTGTGGGAAGCTTCTTTCATGTCCCTGCATGGGAATCTGGAGCTGACAGATGGGAGCTCACCCCATATTGTGGATTCAAACCACTGATCTTCAGATCAACCGTTCAGCCGGCACAAGGGTTTAACCATTGCTCCACCATGGCTCACATTTGGTCTAGGTTAAATTCTGTGTATATTTTATGTATTTCACTTTGCACTGTTGCCATGTAAGCCACCCTGAGTCCTTTCAAATAAAGTTATTATTATTAGGCCTTCTCAGAGCTGGAGAAGGGAGAAAGCAGGCAGTAAAGGCATTTGGGCAATGCCAGGTATATATGCTATAGGTCAATTAAAAATGGGGAGCATCCTTTTCTTAATGTGTAAGTAAACTGGATCCCAGCTGAACTGTTTAAAATCTTAAAAGATTATGCTGTCAAGGTGATGCATGCCATTTGCCAGCAAATTTGGAAAACACAAGAATGGCCATCAGACTGGAAAAAATCAACTTATATCCCCATACCAAAAAAGGGAAATGCGAAAGACTGCTCAAACTTCCGTACAGTGGCCCTTATTTCTCATGCCAGTAAGGTAATGCTCAAGATCCTTCAAGGAAGAATCCAGCAATACATGGAGCGAGAGTTGCCAGATGTTCAAGCTGGGTTCAGAAAAGGCAGAGGAACGAGAGACCAGATTGCCAATATCCGCTGGATAATGGAGAAAGGCAGGGAGTTTCAGAAAAAACATCTACTTCTGCTTCATTGACTATTCTAAAGCCTTTGACTGTGTGGATCATAATAAATTGTGGCAAGTTCTTAGTGGGATGGGCATCCCAAGCCACCTTGTCTCTCTCCTGAGGAATCTGTACAAGGACCAAGTAGCAACAGTCAGAACTGACCACGGAACAACAGACTGGTTCAAGATTGGGAAAGGCGTACGGCAAGGCTGCATCCTCTCACCCAACCTTTTTAACTTGTATGCAGAACACATCATGCGATGTGCGGGGCTTGATGAATGCAAGGCTGGGATGAAAATTGCTGGAAGAAACATTAACAACCTCAGATATGCAGATGACACCACTCTGATGGCCAAAAGCAAGGAGGAGCTGAGGAGCCTTCTAATCAAGGTGAAAGAAGAAAGCGCAAAAGCCGGGTTGCAGCTAAACGTCAAAAAAACCAAGATTATGGCAACAAGAATGATTGACAACTGGAAAATAGAAGGAGAAACCGTGGAGGCCGTGACAGACTTTGCATTTCTAGGGGCAAAGATTACTGCAGATGCAGACTGTGGCCAGGAAATCAGAAGACGCTTACTTCTTGGGAGGAGAGCAATGTCCAGTCTCGATAAAATAGTGAAGAGTAGAGACATCAGACTGACAACAAAGATCCGCCTAGTCAAAGCCATGGTATTCCCTGTAGTCACCTACGGATGTGAGAGCTGGACCTTAGGGAAGGCTGAGCGAAGGAAGATCGATGCTTTTGAGCTGTGGTGTTGGAGGAAAGTGCTGAGAGTGCCTTGGACTGCGAGAAGATCCAACCAGTCCATCCTCCAGGAAATAAAGCCCGACTGCTCACTGGAGGGAAAGATACTAGAGACAAAGTTGAAGTACTTTGGCCACATCATGAGGAGACAGGAAAGCCTAGAGAAGACAATTATGCTGGGGAAAGTGGAAGGCAAAAGGAAGAGGGGCCGACCAAGGGCAAGATGGATGGATGGCATCCTTGAAGTGACTGGACTGACCTTGAGGGAGCTGGGGGTGGTAACGGCCGACAGGGAGCTCTGGCGTGGGCTGGTCCATGAGGTCACGAAGAGTCGGAGACGACTGAACGAATGAACAACAACAACAAACTGTAGAAAGCCAGTGTGGTGTAGGTGTTTGAGCATTGGACTACGACTCTGGAGAGCAGATGTTAAGTCCTGTTTTGCCATGGAAATTCACTGGGTGATATTGGGCAAACCACATTTTCTAAGCCTTAGGGAAAGGCAAACTCAACAAATCTTGCCAAGAAAACACTATTGATGGTTCACATTAGGGCCACCAAAACTTGGGGAATGACTTGTAGACACAAAAATGTAAACCACATTTTCTTTTTACCCCTGTCCCTCTCCTTTTGCTGTATGGACAGCAAATCCCAGTCCGCTGATGTCTCAGAACATTCTAAGCTAACATTCATTGAGCAAATAAAGATGGCAATTGCGGGAAGGCAGAGCATTTTTCTATATATGTCTCCATTTGCATAGGAAGGATGTGGGAATGTGTTATGGGGAAATACTGGTATCTATGGGCACTAATAAACATACAGTTGTGCCTCACTAAACAATACATCTCTTAAATTTGTTTTTTATGACTAGCGCAGTAGCATGATGGAACAGACCCATGGAAAAACAATTAGAAATAGGGTGTTCTTGCTATGCTTAAAGGTAAAGGTTTCCCCTGACATTAAGTCTAGTTGTGTCCAACTCTGGGGATGGTACTTATAGTGGACAGAATTCACCTTTTTCGATGAAAGGTGAATTCTGTGCTTTTTATGATGTTTTAAATTTCACAAGGGAAATCTGACAATCCATACTCACAAGTCAGCATGAATTATAATAAATTTAATAGGGAACCTTTACACTTTTTCATTAACTGTCATCAAATCAACTTCAATTTGTGGCAACCCCATGAATGTAAGGCCTCCAGGTTACCCTGTCCGCAACAGCCCTGCTCAGGTCTTCCAGACTCAGGGCTTCCTGGATTGAGTCTATCCACATAATTTTTTTCCTAGTGCTTTCTACATTCTCAATTATGATTGTGTTCTTCTAGTGAGTCCAACCTTCTCATGATACAGCCAAAAGACAACTGTATCTGTTTATTATCTTGACATCTGAGAGTTCAGATCTGATCTGCTCTTTGGCCCACTTACGTGTCTTTTTAGTCCACGGTATCTGTAAAACTATCTCCCAGCATATTTCAAATAAGTTGATTTTATTCTTATCGAGCTTTCTTCCATATTCAGTTTTTGGAACCATGCATAGTTGACCTACCATGTTTTTTACATAGCTTCACAAAGTAGGCTAAGCTGACGTAGCTTAACTATAAACCAGTAAATATAAATATAAGTACAGGACCCTTATACGTACCTGGATTGAGTTCCACCAATTGCAGAAAACCTACACAGCCACAACTTTGTGAGACAGGAGCACTACTAATAATAGAACAGAGTTGAAAGAGGCCATCGAGTCGAACGCCCCTGCTATGCAGGAAAAACACAAAGCACCCCTGACAGATGGCTATGCAGCCATCTGTTGGGGGTGCTTTGATTGTGGATGCCTACTTCTTTGTCAAGCAGACACCTACATATTTATCAAGCATCTGCCTCCTTGAAGGAAAAATATCTGCAGCTATTCTTCATTCTTCTGTCCCTACTACCTCCATTTTAAATGGAAGGGAATAGGGAATATAATGTATTCTTTACCACAAGCCTGGGCAACTGAAACCACAACACATAAACGATATACACACTGGGTTGCTTTGAATTTTCCAGGCTGTATGGCTATGTTCCAGAAGCATTCTCTCCTGAAGTTTTGCCCACATATATGGCAGGCATCCTCAAAGGTTGTGAGGTCTGTTGGAAACTAGGCAAGTGAGGTTTATATATCTGTGGAATGTCCAGGGTGGGAGAAAGAACTCTTGCTTGCTTGAGGCAAGTGTGAGTGTTGCAATTGGCTATCTTAATTAGCACTGAATCAAAGCACCCCAACAGATGGCTGGATATACACAACCATCTAAGGGTTTTAACACCATTTTCTGATTTGTGATTTTATTCCTTTATGAGAAATCAGATAGTTAAATAATAGTAGGTGCAATTAGTTAATTAAAGATGAATTGTGGATTATTTTAATGTAATGGGTCCCCGGATGTTTTGGCCTTCAACTCCCAGAAATCCTAACAGCTGGTAAACTGGGTGGGATTTCTGGGAGTTGTAAGCCAAAACACCTGGGGACCACAGGTTGAGAACCACTGCTTAATTTAGGGTCAACAATTTATTTCCTGTATTTCCCTGTAAATGGATGGCTGCAGTAGACATGTCTAATGAAGTAGAATCCATATTCACTTAATAAGCCACTTTGTGATAGTTAGGATAGATAGCAGGAAAACGTCCACATGCTTTTAGAGAGATAAATTGTTGGGTGCAATTTGTCTTTCTCGGGAGCAACGTGCAGAGGATGAGAAAGGATGTTTGAGCTCTCCTACAGTAACAAGATGCACCCCCAAAAACTCTGTCATGTATGATACTTTGCTAAGTAATAGGATTACAATTAGGCATTGGGGGAAAATGAGGAAAGTTGTGTACTTGTTTTAAAAATTCTTCAGACTAGATCAAATAAGAACAATTTTATTAATAAGGAAGCAGCATGTCTGCAGGGAGAGAAGAGTTGCTGGGCAGAGCAGAAAGTCTAGACTAGCAGTGCTTTGGAGTAGCTTTACTTATAGGTACAGCTACAATAAAAACAATCCGCTTCCTTTTAGACAAGGACACTAAATTAAGGTGCAGATCTGCATATTATCTACCAAAGTAGACCAAGCCCTGAATCCATGCCCCATTACAATCCCTTCATGCTAAAGCAGAAATCTGTTCCCAAAAGGAAGATCTATTACTAAGGGTGGAACTTATAATGCAGGGATCAAGAATCTTCACCCGACCATGAATCTGTAACATAGTTCTTAAACCTTCAGACATTACTGCTGCTCTTACTCCTCCTAATCAGAAGTAAGAACTCCACAAATCCTCAGGACACACTTGAAAATGTCACTGACCTTGGGAAGTCGTCTTGCATTAATTGACTTTTATAGAGTGATAATTACACAAGTAGACACCTTCACTACATGTATACATTCAGGAAATTATGTATAGAATACTGCAAAAACACAGTAAGACATAAGTCTGCCCACAGATGCTCAGGAAGTACCCTTACTTCCCAAGCTTTGGAACAATGTCCTCTTCCTACTCCAGTGTCTGCACGATTGCAGGTTATTGCTTTTCCTCCTTCTGATCGCCAGAAGTCCCGGAACTTCCAGAGCTCTCCCGCTCTGATGCCATCTGAAAGGAATGGGACAAAGAAAGTACAGTGTTAAGCACAGCGATGTTGAGGCACATGACATTCCTTCTAGCAAGCTGCTTTGAGAGATCAGGAGAATTTTCATTTTCCTGTGTCAAGGTGTTTCAACAATGAGAAAGGCTTTGTACAGGGTGAGGCAGCATAACTTCCTTTTTTAAAATGTGTGCCATTCAGTCGGTTGAAGACGTAGCAGTGCGCTAGTGGTCTCGTTCGAGAGGCGGGAGTATAAAGTTTTGTCCTGACACAGTTCAGTTGCCATCATGCGTTGGAACAGTGAGGGCGTGCTTTTGCCATTGAGGCCTACTTTTCGAGCGGATTTGAAATGGCCGGCCCGCTCTCCAGATTTGGCCCCTTGTGATATTTTTTATGGGGTTTTTTGAAATCCCGTGTTTATGTGAACCGTCCAAGGACCCTACAAGATTTGAAGACCAACATCCAGGAAAAAACTGCCAACATAACGCCTGTTATGCTGGCAAGAGTCATGACAAACGCCAGAAATTGGTTTACTCTGTGTATGCAGAATGGAGAAGGGGGGACGTCACCTACCTAACTTGATCTTCAAAACTACGTAAAACAAAACTTTAGGTATGTGCCTACATTATAAAAAAATTAAAAATTTCTGATTCATACCATGGGTTTTATTAAGTTTTGAAAAAAGGAAGTTATGCTGCCTCACCCTGTATTTGCAGAATTTATAGCAACTGGGTTAAGTTTTCAGAGACTTTAAAATCCTTATCAAAAGTCAAGGGAGCCATGCTGGCCAGAAGAAATATTTGTGAGTCCAGGTCAGTGCTATAGCTTCATGAAACTCATCAGAAGGGCACAAAAACATGTACAAACTCCTGAGACCTCATAAACGATGCAAGACAGACGGAAATCCTGGCTTGATGTTAAATTCGGAATATATCTACATGATGCTCTGAGATAAAATGAGGAGAGGTAAAAAGGTAAAGATTTCCCCTTACATTAAGTCTAGCTGAGTCCAATTCTGGGGGATGGTGCTTATCTCCATTTCTAAGCCAAAGAGCTGGCATTGTCCATAGACACCTCCAAGGTCATGTGGCCGGCATGACTAAATGGAACGCTGTAACATTTCTGCAGAAACAGTACCTATTGATCTACTTACATTTTCATGTTTTCAAACTGCTAGGTTGGTAGAAGCTAGGGCTAAGAGTGAGAGCTTACTCCCCTCCCCGGATTCAAACTGCCGACCTTTTGGTCAGCTAGTTTAGCAGCTCAGTGGTTTAACCTGCTGCACCACCAGGGGGCCCTTGAAGGAAGGTAGGATTCACAAATATACAAATGATACTATGGCAGGTGGTAATATATTTTTTTTTTTAAAAAAATTACCTAAACCTGGTGTTCTCGAGCTACTGGGATTAGCATCATTACACTCGCTCTCTCCAATGTTGTAGAGATTTGTGTCTATGTGATTTTATCCTGGATGGGAGATAGTTCCCTCCCCCAGACCACCTTATAAGGACACACACACCCCATGGCTATCTCCAAACTACATTTCCAGCATCCAATAGGCGTTAGTACAAGTCTGAAAGAAACAACAGCCAGCCTGTTCTCTTTTCTCTCGGCTGTGTATCGGCTTCCCTTTCAAGCTGGGAGGGAACAAGGGACTTGCAGGCACTCAAATGCAGACTGAACTGGGGGATGGGGGGTGTGTGTGTTAAGACCATAAGCCCCGACACTTCTAGGTTCAAAACCACCTCCATCCTCCCCTGTCCACTCAATTCTCCAAGATGTTGCTATCTTACCTTCTTGTAGGCCATTTCAAAAAGTTTCAGGGATGCTTGCTGTAAAGTGGTTGCTGCCTGCCTGATGTTCTCGCCTGTTTCACTATCTTTACGAGCCAACAGCTCTCTCATTTTCGCAATTTCTTCTTTCAGTTTGTTGCACTAAAAAGCAGAGTCAGAAAACACACCAGTAACTATTTCAATTCTCTGTCAAAGGCAGCAAATTGCAACATTAATCAAGCAAACCATAGCAAATCACATCTCCAGTAGTGAAGGGCCCTGCATATATTTCTCTTGTTGATGACTAAAGTCTACACCTCTGCTGTACTACAAAGAAACTCCTAAACTGCTTTGCCTTGCTGCTTTTGGAAATGGTAGCACAAAGAAGAATGTGGCACTACACCATCCACTGTATCATGTGCCAGTATCCCTACTCCCTACCTGCAGCACCAATCTGGAAGAGGCTCTGCAGAAGAGAGACTATGTGTACTACAAATGCAAACAGTAGTCTATCGTGCTTGGTTTGTATTTGATTGAATTGTAGTTTACCAAATTTTATACATTCAAGGCAGGGGTTATGAATTCAAGTGATATCAGTAGCTGTTGACAGAACAGCACTGGAAAGTTCCCTTCCCCATACACACCATTTGAATAATCAAGATAGCTTCTTTTCCCGCCTTTTCCAGCACTTTTTCCACATATAAGGGGGGCATTATCTCCATTTATATTGTCAGGTATTTAGCATGTTTTCTAGGGCTGCTATAAAGATAATGATTTACTTAAAAACCTGCTCACTGTCTTTAAGTTCTGAAAGAACTAAAACCAGCAAACACATGAACTCCACATATGTCCAAGGTGAATCACATCCATACACATTAATTACCAATGAAGACAAAGAACAACAACCCTTTTACCAAAAAGAATCAGATGATACCAACCTCATCAGCTGGCAACTGATCTTTAAATTCTTCCATCTTGGATTCTGTATCATGAATAATTCCTTCTGCCATGTTCACAGCTTCAACACGTTCCTAAAAACAGAACTCTTGTAAGATAGTGTGCAAAATACTTAAAAATCTCTTTTGTCAATGGGGTCACAAGGAACTAGACATCATTTGCATATATATAGGGTGTAGTTTTCCATAAGCATCTTCTGTCAAATCTCAGCACGCTTGTATGAATAGCAATGTGATTGTAAAAAAAAAAAAACCACTCTGCCTCCATGAACTTGGAGATGTGAACTTTTCATGACTTCCTAATCAGGAAGCCAGGGTAAGTGCAAGAAAAAAAGTGACAGTATCTAGTTAATGGTGGGAGGCATGTGCCCAACAGATGGTAATGTTTACATTGTATAAGATTTATTTACAGGCAGACTATCTTCTAAACCAGTGGTTCTCAAACTGGATCCCCAGGTGTTTTTGCCTACAACTACCAGAAATCCCAGCCAGTTTACAGGTATTAAGATTTCTAGGAGTTGAAGGCCAAAACATCTGGGGACCCACAGGTTGAGGACCACTGTTCTAGACTATGTGGGAAAACAGAGTTTGTAATTTTTAACTACTTTGACAATACATACTTTACATAGAGAGGAAAATGTGGTTTTCCAAAGTCATTCCTAGTGGCATTGGATGTAAAACTGGTACATTACATTGTCATGACATCAGATTTTTTAGTAAATTACAAATATTGCCAAAATCACAACTACTTATTCAAAGCAGGGATAATATTCCCAGATATTAATCGGGATATAATGAATACTTAAGTCATTCATGATGATATTTTCATACCATCAGTTCAATGTTCCAGCTAGTAATTCTGTTAGTAGAAAATAGTTATTATGAACCTGTTAATTTCCCCTGGCTTTTAAGACCAGCTAATGTTAGTAGTTTTGGATTGGAGCAATTTGATGTTACTGTTTATTTGATCAGACTATTATTTATTTGTGATGCTTTTATCTCTACTTTTGCTGAAGCTATATATAGGATATACATTATATAACCATGAAAGCTGGAAAATTTCCGTTCCAAAGCCAAATTCATCATGGTGTATAGTGATTGTGATTTATATATGATTGACTTGTGTGTATGAAATTTGCCAGTGGGGGATTGGCTGAGTGATTTACGAGAATTATCAACGCCTTGTTGGAGCAGGGACAATTACCATCTACCTTTAAATAAGCAACAGTAAGACCTATTTTAAAGAAGTTGTCCCTTGACTCCTCAATATTAAATAACCACTGGCCCATTTCTAATCTCCCCTTTTTTGGGCAAGGTTCTGGAGTCGATTATCTTGATTCTTCATAGCCTGGTTTTAGGCCTGGTCATGGAACTGAGACAGCTTTGGTCACCTTGGTGGATGACCTCCGCAGAGAACTAGACAGGGGGAGTGTGTCCCTCCAGGTTATCTTTGGAATCTCAGCGGCTTTTAATACCATCAGCCATGGTATCCTTCTGGGTTGGTTCTCCAGAATGGGTCTTGGGAGCACTGCTTTGCAGTGGCTCTGCTCCTTCGTGGAGTATTGAACCCAGATGGTGATACTGGGGCACACCTGCTCAGACCCCTGGACAATGACCTGTGGGGTCCAGCAAGGTTCGATTCTTCCCCCTATGCTCTTTAACATTTACATGAAATCGCTAGGTGAGGTCATCCGGAGTTTAGTGTTGGGTGTCATCTGTATGCAAATTACATTCAACTACTTTTTTCCACCTAATTCCAAGGAAGCTTCCTGGATCCTGGAACGGTGTCTGGCAGCTGTGATGGACTGGATGAGGGCCAACAAGCTGAGGCTTAATCCAGACAAGACAGAAGTCCTCCTGGTCAGTTGCAAGGTCGATCGGGGTATAGGGTGGCATCCTGTGCTCGACAGCATTACACTCCTCCTGAGGATCCAGGTCCGCAGTCTGGGGAGTCCTTCTGAATTCATAGTTGAGGCTTAAAGTTCAGGTGTCGGTGGTAATTCAGTAGGGGTTTTATATACTGTTTTATGTATGTTGTTATGTATATTGCCATTGTTATTTATTTTATTGTATGCTCTGTATTTTACAGCACTATCACGTGCTTTTGAAAGCTGCCCTGAATCCCTTTTGGGAGATGGTGATGGAATATAAATTATTATTAGTATTATTACATCATCACAAATATGGAACTGTGTGCCATTTTGCTATTCTCAAAGAAATGAAGAAACCATTAGCTCATAAGCTACATAACTCTTCTGTACATAACTCATAGATGTTTTAAAATGTTCTTTGAAGATTAGTGAGTATAGCCTGATATTGCCCTTGGAATTACTACAAAAACAATCTATTGCAAAATGTGATCATGAGGCACAGGCTACTGACTTTTTATTTGGCATCCTGATAACATTACCTTTTTTCGTCTGTCTTCTTCTGCATATTTCTCAGCATTTTTCACCATATTTTCAATATCATCTTTGCTAAGACCACCAGAAGACTGTATCACAACTACAGAAATGTGAAAAAAGAATACACTGTTTATCTCTAGTCCCTCAAAGTACCAAGATTAAACAGGAGGAGCACACTCTACTGGTAAAAGATTTACCTACTAGCCAAGCTAATCCCTTCCTCCAATGTTTAGTCTTTCTCACCCTTCAACTACCTTGGACTATAAATCCTATCACAATTCCAACTAGAATGGCTGACTGCAAATTGTAGTCCAATACGTCTGAAAGATGCCATGGTGGCAAAACTTGACCTGGGTTAACAACTAACAATCATTAGTAGCAATTTGTGCTCTCATTTAAATGGAGGTACCAGGCATTCATCAGTGTCTACACATTGTGAACACAGCTAATGAGCGGCCTACCTCTCTAGAATTCTGGTTCCACATGTATAGTTTAAGACAATACCGATGGCAACAAAGACACAGTCCCATGACCTCCACCATTAGCATTTCTTTATTGGAAAAGAGTGAAAATGACAGCCCATCTTTACTTTAAGTACCATGTCCTTCTTGCATAACCTAGCCCTTTTTAACATCTTTTATGTTCCGTAATCATTAGGGGCAAATTCCATACTCCCAAACCCCTTGGAGGCCAGCTTCCTAATGGTGCATGCTCAGTTATCAATCTTCCACACAACTTTTCAGAATGAGGCGTTGATATAATTGCATCACAGCACACACTAATCAGGTACTGGCCCGTAACCAAAGTTCAGACAACTAGTTCATCAGACTGGAAATGTTGTTTGAAGCTTCCTTCTAAAGTAGGGGGATAGTGGGAGCATCTTCCCCACTGCTATTTACAAGCCGCACAGTCAATTCCAATGAAACTAGAAGTAAAGTCATGATCTTTCCAGTCATTAACTGAAATATGGCAGATTATTCTAGTTTTTAGGAGTGGTGGAGGGCACAAGATGATAAGTGGCCACATTTTCTGGTAATTTATTTATTTTCTGTTTTTATCACATTTACTTTCTAAATAAAATTTATTAAAAAATAAATAAAACTGGGATCAGCAAGATGGCCACATGTGATACACTGGTTGTATTTTTCCCCACCCCTGTTCTAGATTATTCTTGGCTCAGCCTTTTAAGTGTGTGTGTTTATGGATTATTACCAAAAACACTAGATTGCAACACCAATATTGGTAATCTGTTCTCTCCTTTAGAGAAGCAAACATCTATGCACTCACTCTGTTGCTCTCGTCCTGTGCCTTTATCTTTTGCAGACACATGAACAATTCCATTGGCATCAATGTCAAAAGTCACCTCAATCTGGGGGACTCCCCTTGGAGCTGGTGGAATTCCAACCTGGAAATGCAAAGTGTTCTGTTGATAACTCTGAAGAAGTCTCCATTATTGACCTGAAGCCATGAGCATTATGAGCTTGAATGTGTCTTCAACTTATTTATTAATGTGGGCTGCTACTTTACTCATCCCTTTCCCCTAGGAATTTCAACAAAACTGATAACATAGTCAAGTCATCTAATTAAGGCCAACTGAACAACCTTGGGCAGGTGGCAAAAATACCATGCCTCGATCCAAACAGCAACAAAAACAAATGAAAACAGATTTGTTGATCACGGCTAAACCGGAGGAGGGTTGAAGTACAACTCCTCCAATTTCCCATGCCAAAGGTCTTAGGCAGTCACCCTGGAACCTCTAATTAATTTTTGATGAATTTCTGCCAATAAGAAAAAGGCAGTGTTGAATTAGCTGGAACAATACTTTGAACTATTATAAAACAGCTCCTGTGCTATAACTACCCCTCCCATTTGAGTGATGTATAGATGGTACTTGGGCAGATACTACAATTTATATTAGGAAAAGCAACACCAAGAGAACACCTGCTAGAGCCATTTTAAAATCTGCATGCTTTAAGAAAACAAACATAATAGTAGTCCAAATATTAGCTAAACTTAACAAACATAATAGTAGTCCAAATATTAGCTAAACTTAACAAATGGGAACCTGCTTTTAGATATTGTTTCTACTACAGGAATCACTTATGGTGCTTTGGAGAGATATCCTGCCAACCTAACAGGTAGAGTGAATTAACTTTCCACGATATTATAGTTATTAGTGTAGAAAAATGCCTCCACATTAGACATTAACGTACCAAAGTAAATTGACCAAGCAATTTGTTGTCCGTAGCCATTTCTCTCTCGCCCTGATGGACTTTGATTTCCACCTGAGTCTGTCCATCTGCAGCTGTAGAAAATACCTATGAAAGAGAAACGCATTTGATTCTAGCAATGTTTGTGACTGTGTTGTATAACTAAACAGTGGGAGGCAAAGACAAAAGACTTAAGACAGTCAAGCCAAAAGGAACCTAGGAATTTCTTTAGTGGTATTATGCTACCTCAATGTCTCCATTCTGTTAGCTGGTGGGGAGTAATACACAGATTAACGATTAATTAAATTGTATGACTTTGCTGTCATAAAATAAGGCAGTGTCCCTAATGGCCCATCAACCTTGCCTCTATCTCACATCTCTTATGTGAGATTCTTCTATATGCTACCAGCCACAGTCTAATGATTATGTCATGAAATCTGTCATCACGGAATAACACAACAGCTGTGTTGTATGACATATGTAAAAAATACAAAAAAATCACAATAGTTACAGATTACTGTAAGCGTTCTGGGCAAAATCCTGTCATCATCTAACACTAGTCTGACAGAGGAAAAGGAAGCAAAATCATTTGAAGTATTCTACTGAAAAGACGAGGTTTGCTGCACCAGTCCTCCAAAACCCATTTCAGATAGACATTACAAGAAGTACAACTTAGCCTTAGGAACTGGCTTGGAAACCTCTCTTTTCCCTTTTTTGATGTTTCTTTAACTCTAAAGGCAATGAATTTGAATTCACTGATTATATGCAAGCCGTTCTATAAAACTTTCAGCTGAAAAAAAAACCCAGGATAAATGTGCTTTTAATAATAGAATACCTTTGTCTTAGATGAAAGGGACAGAAGAAAAAGAAGTGCAAGAAATACAGTGAAGGGGTACAGAAAAGCACAAATGGACCTATCTGATTTTTCAATATCTAGAACACTGTCCCGCTCACCTGACTCTTTTTGGTTGGAATAGTTGTGTTTCTGTTGATGAGCTTAGTAAACACACCACCAAGTGTTTCAATTCCCAGAGAAAGAGGAGTCACATCCAGTAGGAGCACATCAGTAACATCGCCAGCCAAGACACCTCCTTGGATGGCAGCACCAATAGCAACAGCCTCGTCGGGATTGACTGCTTTGCTAGGAGCACGACCAAACATGTCCTGTACAGTCTGCTGCACCTGAATGAACACGCACAGAACATTAACACAATATTCAAAATTGCATCTCCAATTGGTCCTACAATACAAATTGCCAGTGTCTTCTCACAATGGCAATATACAATTGTCACTACACTCCTGTCCATTACTAATAAGGAGCAGAAGCTTTGAGATTCAATATGCAAGACAACCACTATATCTTACAGGAGACAAACATAGCTTTCACATATATCCACAGGTAGAAAACATTATGGGATTTTCACTTTTTTGACTTAATGTCAGGGCTTCCCCTGACATTAAGTCTAGCCGTGTCAGATTCTGGGGGTTGGTGCTCATCTCCATTCCTAAGCTGAAGAGTCGGTGTTGTCCATAGACACCTCCAAGGTCATGTGGCCAGCATGACTGCATGGAGCACTGTTACATTCCCGCAGAAGGGGTACCTATTGATCTACTCACATTTGCATGTTTTCGAACTGCTTGGTTGGCAAAAGTTGGGCCTAACAGTGGGAGCTCAATCCGCTCCCTGGATTCAAACTGCCAACCTTTTGGTCAGCAAGTTCAGCAGCTCAGCGATTTAACACGCTGCACCACCATTTTGACTCATTGTGAACCTTATGTAATCACATTTTGAAAAGTGCTGGGACCGACAAATATATGGCAATAAGTTTGATCAAAATATTTATTTACAAGCAAAAGGTGTAACAGTAAAGAGAAATGTGGGGAAACCTAAAAAGAGAAAGGTGATAGCTTGAAAAACATGGGTCTCTTATCATGACATAAATGCTTTCCCTCATTCTGCATTACAATCAGTGAACGTTCCTGACATCAGATGGAAGCTGCTAGCCAGTGCTTCAATGCTAAAAGAGAGTATATTGCCCAATCCTGCAAAAGGTCTTTGTAGCACCCTTTTGCCTAACACAGAAGTGCTTGTGAGCAACTGAAAACTCTCCAAACAGCCCTACAATCTGAAAATGCAAACCGTACATCAAAGCTAGTTCGATTTAAGGTGTAAAAAATAGCATGCACAAAGAAAGCAACTGATTCTTAACTGTATCAAAAGTTAATCTTTTTTCCCCCACCAAACCTCTTTACTTATTAACATATTGTGTTAGTAGCTGGACAGGTCCAAAGGGCACCCGACTGACTCCAAGAGTATGGGATCCAAGTTTCTCAAGTCACAGGGAATCCAGCATACCTTTGGCATCCTGGTCATACCGCCCACCAAGATAACTTCTCCAATGTCACTTTTGCTGACTTCAGCATCTTGCATGGCTTTCTGGCAGGGTGCAACTGTCCTTTTGATGAGATCAGCCACAATCCCTTCAAACTGAGAACGAGACAGTTTCATATTCAAGTGCTTTGGTCCTGAGGCATCCATTGTAAGGTAGGGTAAGTTGATGTCCGTCTGCAAGATAAGGAGAAGCAAACATTAAAAATGAAGCATAAAGTAATTATCAACCAACTTTCTTTGAACAGCGAGAGACTTCGTCCCAAGTCTTCTGAGAAATCTACTGTGTTGCTCTTCTGTATTCATATGAGAGATGAAACTTCAAACTATAAGGCATTTATTACAGTTGTTAAAGTTCAATAGATACCTCAGTGAATTATTTTTTGGGGTATTTTTGAAAAAGGGGAGCTAAAACAATTTCTCTAGCAATCTCAATGACCCACCAATGAGTACTCTTAGCAATCAAACTCAAAATCAAGACTGCTCATGTTTTTTGACTCAATAACAGGACATGTTGCTACTATCATCATAACGCCAAGTTCACTGTGCCTGCCACTTTACTGATGCAACAGAGAATCTAAACAATAAATGCTTTTGCCATAGCACCAATCACAAATACAGGATCACTGAAAACATCAGTTTGCCTTTAAAATGCTACAATGTGCGACAGCTTTAAATTATTCTCACAAACTGATGAAACCAAAGATCAAATATTGAAAATTACTGTATATTGGCAGTTGCTCACCTGGACTGAAGAAGAGAGTTCACATTTTGCTTTTTCTGAGGCCTCTCTCACTCTCTGTAAAGCCATGTTATCTTTAGTTAAGTCAACACCTGTCTAAAAGACAAAAAAGTCATATGTTTGTTTATTATTTATTTATCACATTTGCACCCTGCCCTTCTCACCCCTAGAGGAATTCAGGGTGGCGTCACAAAGGCAACAATTCAGTGCCACATAAACATAGACATATTGGTAAATCAACAATCACATACAATCCCACCCAATTAAAAACATAAGCATTAAAACATCAAAACAACAATTAAAATCACAGAATCCAGGTCATGTTCCAGGGCCAGTCTGAGTTGTCTTTCTGT